>NC_073692.1:6924083-7015749 GCF_029784155.1 Uranotaenia lowii | reverse complement strand
TTCTTTAGGCAGTTGTCAATGAAAATAGGGGTTTCTTACTGAAAAGTGTGCAGAAAACGATGGTTAAAATAACTTGTTACGTCTTGAGAACAAGATTTTTAATACTTAACTGTTTAAAGACTAACAAAACACTGACAAATTGTGACACCACGTGGTTCAACGCTTTTTTCATGGATTGCCTCGATGAACATGTAAAGACAAGGATTGCCTTTATGTTCCTTAGAGTGGTCCATTTTGCGCCACACATAAACTCTTGCTTGGCTATTGGCTTCATATTTTGTATGGATGGAGTTTCTTCTAGCTAAAAAGAGCGGTTTGTTCTTTAAGAGTTAGGGAGGGATGTGGGATCAATTGAAAACAATAAAATCGTCAAAAGGGATAGAACCTGCTGTACCCCGAAGCATAACATTAAAAGGGGGCCAATAATAAAGATGCGGTAACGAAATGAATGGTTTGTTGTTGTTGATGGAGTCGTCCGTCGTCGTACCATTCTCTTCGATTAATCGAAACATCTCCTCCCGCAGGTCACCGCGGGTCAATTGCTACGAATTTAATAATGAACTGTGCGATGACTTCTTACGCGCGACGATAAAGAACAACTGCCGCAGAGTTCCGTTACATATAAATGTAGGTTTCTGTTTTGTTTCATACTCTGCAGCGATATGGCAGAGGAATACAAAATATACTATCAACCCATATGTCATTCGAATTGTGTGCTCGATTGATGTTTAGTCCCCGATGGGATGGCAATGCCTATATGTACCGGCTGTGGAATTTTCTCGAACGGGGAAACATAACTATTATTCAATCTAAATAAAAAAAATGTGGGTCAATAAATTGGAGGCGCCTGATGAGTGGTATTCGTCGTTTTTTTTATTACTACATATTCCATTGTCGAGCGAGAATCCATTGAGTTCACGAAGCGTGGTGTCATGCTCCCGTTGGTTCAACGTAATTTGGCATTGAAATTCGATTATAGAACGATACATTTTCGTTAGGGGCTTAAATTTATATTGATGGTTTTATTTTTGGTGAACGTGAAGGAGAGAAAGAGAGTCAGAGAAAAAGATCAATTAAATGTGGCATTTATGGGGGCTCGCCAGTTTTGTGAATGAATCACGACTGTGAGACTCGCACACATATTGCGTCTAGCTTTATCTCATTAAATAAACATGTGCCGAATAGTATTTCCGACACGGACATCGAGTAACTTTCGATGAAGGTACTTGATAAGGCGTCGTCGGTGTGTAAGTGACAGGTAAATGGGCAAATAATTAGACACCTGCCGATAACAGATGAGATACTGCAATCCATCAGTAACTCTGAAATGTACACAACAAATATCAATAAATCAAAAGTCAATTGAAAATTCGTAAATTCAGTTTACTTGTTTTTCATTTCTGAAATGGATGAATGGGAAAAATGTTATTACCGAACTTTGAAAACCGATTTTACACATTTTGTAAATTGCCCTAAATTACAGCTCAACGGACTTGATTTAGGGGTGCCTCGGTTTTTACCCTAAAAAATCACTAAAAGAAATTGGGGGAAGTAAGCCATGACTTTTGGGCGACGCACGCGTTTGTATTTTTCTCTAGCAAATTTTTCTATTGAAAATAAACTTAACTAGGAATTAAAGAGCAAAATAGTAGAAAATCGTTTATAAGTGACCGGCGGAAGTTGTCTGAGTGTTGTATGCAGTATTTCAGAATGCTAAAGCCAAGAAGGGGGAAGTAATGGCATTCAGATACTATAGTTTTGGTGATCTGTGAAGGATTTTTTTTTTTCACTTGACAAGTTTGATGTGCGGATAACTAGGTGAAAGCGCATCCTTTCTACCAGATTTAGAAAATTTAAATTGTGCGCGAATGTGAAAGAAACCTGTGAATGCAGTCTCCACAACCGAAAAAAAAAAAAAAAAATTGTGCGCTAATAATTGAATGGCTGGAGCTAACGCCAGTTCCAGTGAGAAAAGAATTTTTTTTTATAAGATTATTGGGCTGTTAAAACAAGTGTTTGAAAAATTTCCCGGGGGATTCAGCCTTGATTTGGGGAGAAAAATTTCATAACATTTCAAAGTGAACTGATAAGAGTCACACGAATCAGTGTACAGAAAATTTAAAGATCATACTATCTGCCGATTCATGTGCCAGTAAAAGTATTTATGTAGGTACCAGTTAGTGAAGTGATGTTGTTTTTTAATGCTGTGACTATCCCTGTCAATTTATCAACTGTCTCTTAGGAGAACAACTTAAGATTTGAGTATGCGAGCCACGAAAGATAAGTATCCTTGAGAATTTGTCAAGAATAATACATTTTGAATCTTGTTTTAAAACTAAATTTAATTTTATAATTTTTCGACAATTAGACGGTGCTTTAATGACATTATGGGTAACTTTGTTTAATGACTTTTTGGTAATTTCAGCATTCAAAATTTCCACATTGATTCAACGAAATATTTTTAATGAGTCAATTTCAGAAAAAATCGTGACTGTACTAATTTTATCTTTCTGTTCCTTCAAAGTTTCTTTTCAAGAGCGAGCAAAGGCGCTATATTCAAGGTCATTAGAGGACCAGAGATGATGGTGCACGGAAATCCAAAACATGCAATCCTATGAATATAGATGTCATGCAAATTTTCAACAAGAGATTTGACTAAATCCAGCACTATTCACTATCTATTCAAAAATTAATTAAATATGTAGCGAAGTTTTGGATTTCTGTGCAGAAAAACCTCATTTCCATCCGCAGAAGGAAGATATCTCCACGATCATAATCATCAAGGAGCACAATCAATTTTAGCAAATGTGCTCCCAACGAGATAAACATAAACTCTTAATAATACTGGGAACGTATGGTACTGTTGTCCACGTTTCTTCCTCCCTGTGTTCCAGTTGTCTCTGCGTCCAATACTGCACAGTGGGCCCGGCCGAGTAAAGATGAGTAGTAAATGTACTTTTACTACTCACCGGGATGCTGACAAGATCTGGCTGTGTATGTATCATAAGCATAAGCATAAGCATAAAAAATCACTAAAAGAAATTGGAAAAAAATCGAAATTTCAATTTTGATGTCAAATGACTTAGAAATGCCTGAAACGACGAAATCTGGTGTTATCTTGAAACAATTTTTTTGGTCAAAAATCGATTTCCTGAAATTTAGACGTTTTTCGAGAGTTTAAGAGAGTTAACCTGAAATAGCCAACTCATTACCATTAGATGACGAGTAGGAGTTCACCTTCATACAATAAAAATAAGCACCGACAGACAGTTGAAAATATTTAAATCCATTAAATAATAATATAATCACTATCAGCTAGCTCCCCGATGAAGCCAAGTGCATGGAAACAAGATTTTAAATGTATGAAAAATTCTGACCTCGGCTTCCTCATAACGAAACAGGTGAATCAGGATCGACCATGAACTACGACTTCCAACAAATTTCAATTTTTTTTTAAATTGTGAAAAATCACGAAACAGTATGCCTTCTGCAGATTTCCTAAGGTCCTTTTTTCGTATAGGAAATTCCACAGATACCCCCCACAAGATGACTACGCGATTTGCGCTATGTGATAAAGACAACTGGGGTCCGATTGATTAGCTGTGTGTAAATCAATGCGTGATAGGTGCTTAGACATACTTAGGGCTAAGTGGGGTTATTATGAATAAGGGATAATTTCGAATAGCTATTTTGCTAGGATACAGAGGATACTTTCTCTTATTTTCCTCTATAATAATTGACTACTAGGGCGTAGCCGGCTTTATTGATGTTATTGATGTTCAAAGAGAGAGCATCGATTTTGTCCATTGTGGATGTGCCAGACACCGTGATTTAGGCCTCTGGCCTCGGTCAATCACGGAGTAGCAACCATTGGTAATGTGGAGTTTGTTCTACTGAGCCACGCCTGCGATCATGGAATTGAAAATGCGTTTGTATGAATAACACTAATAAAACATAAAAAAGTTTACCTTAATAATAATGAATTACTGATTTTGAACCATTCTTAATATTGTATTTCAAGTTCAATGATTCAAGGTGGATGTGAGTAGTCAATCAATCTAAGCTAAAAACTGAGTAATGTTGTTCATAATTTCCCCACTTAGCCCTACTGGAACACATGTTAATTCGCGCTTGATAAGCGGACCTGGCGAGAGATAATCGTGTTGTTGCTTCGGGCGGGCGTCTTGTCTCATAATAAATATTTAATAGCAGCGGCAAAACTGATCATCTGGTGCAAATTATTACACCCCATTTGCATCCACACCTAGTCGTAGTGGCGTATGCTATAATTAAAGCCAAGAAAATAGCCCACTGCTTAAAGTACCCACGACATATGTTGGTATCTGGTTTGCAAATTCGTCATGAAGTAACTTACTGAAACTGTAATTTTCCCGGAGAAATTTGCACAAGTATTTCATGGTTGTTACAGTTAAAAAGGTGTTGAATTGATTAAAGAACAAAGACGAACTTTCTTTGAAATGTGTTATGCAAGTTTTACGGATCCTTTTACAAAACTGACGACTGACTGCTAGATTGATCATCTGGAGCAAAGTAGCTTCGCATGAAACGTGATTTTGATATCCATATCCAGATTCACCTTAAATCATTGAACTTGAAATGCTTCATTTACAGGCTTTACAAATTCTTCCAAATTGTTTTTCTATGATTATTGCCTTTTTGATAACTTTTGGATTCTTTTCTCTTACGTTGGCCTCACATTTTAGAAGTCTTCAGAGCTTTAATGCTTAAAGAGCACAAGTTAATGTTTTGAATATTCAATACTTTAAATATATTTCCGATTTTTTTCTTTTCCTGCCTCCAATTTGAGTAAATATATTTATAGTAAATTCATAGTAAACATTTCAAATTTGAAAATGTAAATATTTCAAATTACAAAATCAAGCATGTTTAGCTAAAAAAAAGGAACGCATTTTTTTAACGAAATTATAATACTAAGAAAATGAAAAACAGGTAATTATCATAAAATTTAGGAGTTTAGAGTTCACCTGCTGCAACCCAACAGCACTTTGGGAGCAAAACGGTTCTGGATCGGTTGGAAAAGCGAAGTAAATATTGTCAATGCAGTTTAAATCAGAAGTTTCCGCGCTGGTGATTGGCAACCTTGCCAACCAGCGACGATGAAAAATTTATCAAACACCTCAGTAATTGGCATTCCTTTCCTTTGATTTTGTTCAGATACTTGGAAGACATTTGATAGATGTCTGGTCAACATGAAATGTCGTCAGTGATGTTGCTTTCGCTGATGTTGAAGAAAACTCCGGTTTGGAGATTCAGCGACAATACCAGCCCCTTTGATTCCTCCACCAACTTCACACATGATTATGACTTACGTTTATTGCACTCCACTTGAAGAGTCGACCAATATAAAAGAATTTACCGCACTGTCAAAATTATTGAAACTTGGTCATTAAACATGAAGGAAAAATAAATTTGGAAAAATCACGAGGCAATTTTTTTCTGAGATTTTCACGCGAAGCAAAACACGACCGCGGAAAAATATGCACACGAGCAAGGCCAACTTTGTTCTCCATCAAACGTGATTTTGGTATGAAGTATGAAGTAATTACTGTTTTTTTTACCTTCGAGCATAACACATTTAAAAAAAATGCATCTTACGAAAGTACATACATAATCTGGAATGCAAATGTAGTGGGGTATAGATTTGATTAAAATAATATTAGTGAAATTGTATTTTTAATCGTTTAGAAACAGCAACGATGATATTTGAAACTGAGCGTTTCAAGCGCCAAGAAAGCAGCAAATAAAATAAAAAATATTTAACCACATAAGAAGACATGTTTCAAACAAAAAGCTTTAATTTTCCATCCAAATATTCTAATTTATTCCAAAGTATAGTTTGAACAATTTTCTAAACCAGTAGGTCCGTTAATGAAAAATACCTAAGCAAAACCTCAATCGATGGGTGAAGCCTCTTTAGAATGAAAAACAGGTTTGGAAAACAGATCGTCATGGCTCGTGTCCACTTATGGCGGAATCTTTAAGAATCCTTATAGTGATGCAATAAAGTTGTTGCATTTCATCAGAATTAACTACCGAGAACGGTTAAGTTTTGTTGTTGCCGGGGATTATTCGGGATTTTTGTGCTTCCCGTTGATGAATGTTCAAAATCTTTTGAATGTCATCATCTCGCGAATGGAGTAAAATGAGTACAATCCTATTTCCATCATTATACGAACGTCTTTCTTACACGCATATGTCTCCAATGCAATGAAAGCTACCAGAATCAATGGAAACTGAATTCATTCCCATGACTGGAAGATTAAACCATTACACCAGACTACATGCATTGCGTGCCTAATCATTGGCTTTTTTTTAAATTACACTTGTCTGTTGCGATGGTATGGTTTGTAGGTAGTAGGTATCATAAATGTACTAACGCTTATCTACATATTGTATTGAACGTCGAGTCAGTTCTTTTATATTTCTTAAATATGTATAACTTGGGAAAGCGAGTGAAACCTCTCTTCTGCGTATGCTGATGAATATTAATTTAGAATACATATATATTTGAACTTTACGAGTGTTTCATAGCCGTTTATAATACATACCTCAAAATAATATACATTTGCTGACAGAATTTTGGGCGAGACTTGACTGCAATGAGTGAATTATTTCGTCTTGAAACCGGCTTCTCATGATTGAATGGAATATCGTCGCGTGTGCCCGACCATCGTTGATTACCCTCACCCTACTGATGATGAAGAGGATGACTATAATCTTGAAGTCGATGTTCTACTTGTATTGCGACAATCAATGGGCGCTTGACAAGCCATTGTAAGAGCTAGAGAAAGTTTGAAAATATATATATTATTTCCGAGGTTATCCGTTGAATAGAGCAGCCTCGTGGATGTGTGTATGTTTGAAAAAAAAAAAATGGAACTTTTCCCAGCCTGAATT
This sequence comes from Uranotaenia lowii, assembly GCF_029784155.1. Classification (NCBI taxonomy): domain Eukaryota; kingdom Metazoa; phylum Arthropoda; class Insecta; order Diptera; family Culicidae; genus Uranotaenia; species Uranotaenia lowii. The sequence continues at coordinate 7,008,810 of NC_073692.1, read as the reverse complement.
CCTATGGACACGTAACAATGATTATTGAGTGATAAGGTCAGTGCTTAAGTCATTTCTGTATACTTATGGTTGAGTTTTTTGTTGCTACTGACTGGCACCATTCATCATCTGCCTGCATGATACCGATGGATGAGCTGAGAGTGAAAACGAGCGAAAAATAATTCCCATGGTTTTGCTAAAATTAGGACAGTTTTTGTTGTGTCGTTAGAAAAAGACATGGTCAAATATGAAAATATATAAATACAGAACTCTGTGCGTAGCAAAGGCACAAGGATGTCAATGAAAAGATAAAAATGTATAAACCCTCTCTGGATCTCGGATGATGGATTCGTCGAAAGGAATGTCATAGCGTTGTGGATAGAAGGGTTCATTTTTCCCCTAGACGGCGGACGCTTAATTGATGTGAATTAAAACTGCAAGCAACAACAACAACAACACAAACAACATGGGTTCAGTTTTATGCCAATTGCAGCATGTTGCTACAGCTACCCCCAGAAGCATCATGGAAACTAGTTGGGTATTTCCAATGGGTTCGGTATTCATACCGAAGCTAGAGTATCAAACCTTGGAGGTTCGTTTTGAGAGATTCAATTTAACGATCATCAATAAACGTGTTTTCGTTCTCGTTGAACTGAATAACGAAAACGATTAATTTTTCTGTTTTTTTCCTCATAATTGATAGATAAATTCTTTTCCAATTTAACAAAAAGAAAAACATGCTTTGAACAATTAATTCATATTTTGTCCAATAATAAATGAAAAAAAATCCGATTTCAGATTTAGACTTCAAATTCAGATTTCAAAATTCAGATTTCAGATTCAGATTTCAGATTCAGATTTCAGATTCAGATTTCAGATTCAGATTTCAGATTCAGATTTCAGATTCAGATTTCAGATTCAGATTTCAGATTCAGATTTCAGATTCAGATTTCAGATTCAGATTTCAGATTCAGATTTCAGATTCAGATTTCAGATTCAGATTTCAGATTCAGATTTCAGATTCAGATTTCAGATTCAGATTTCAGATTCAGATTTCAGATTCAGATTTCAGATTCAGATTTCAGATTTCAGATTCAGATTTCAGATTCATATTTCAGATTCAGATTTCAGATTCAGATTTCAGATTCAGATTTCACATAGTGATTTCAGATTCAGATTTCAGATTCAGATTTCAGATTCAGATTCAGATTTCAGATTTCAGATTTAGATTTCAGATTCAGATTTCAGATTTCAGATTCAGATTTCAGATTCAGATTTCAGATTTCAGATTTCAGATTCAGATTCAGATTTCAGATTTCAGATTCAGATTTCAGATTCAGATTTCAGATTCAGATTTCAGATTCAGATTTCTGATTTCAGATTTCAGATTTCAGATTTCAGATTTCAGATTTCAGATTTCTGATTCAGATTTCAGAATCAGATTTCAGATTCAGATTTCAGATTCAGATTTCAGATTTCAGATTCAGATTCAGATTCAGATTTCAGATTTAAGATTTCAGATTCAGATTTCAGATTTCAGATTCAGATTTCAGATTCAGATTTCAGATTCAGATTTCAGATTCAGATTTCAGATTTCAGATTCAGATTTCAGATTCAGATTTCAGATTCAGATTTCAGATTCTGATTTCAGATTCAGATTTCAGATTCAGATTTCAGATTCAGATTTCAGATTCAGATTTCAGATTCAGATTTCAGATTCAGATTTCAGATTCAGATTTCAGATTCAGATTTCTGAATCAAAGCAATCGAAAGATTCCTTTTAATTCAACCACGGTAAATTAAAAGTTCATATACCAGTATTTCGATAGCAACTTACTACCTTCTTCAGTGAACGTTTTCGATTGATGAATGTGTATCGTTTCCCTCCCTTATATTGTCCGGGTTAGGTAAGCTGGCCTGATGATGGCCTATTCCAATTCGAAGTCTACAGAAAGCCCACAAACACCATGAGGGTAATACCGAGCACCTCGAACCACTCGTTCCAGCATAAGATGGCGGCGTTCCACCACATGATCCATCGGATGAACTCCATCCCCCTATCAACTGAAGGAAGAGAAAAGGAACTTCAATATATTTTCCAAACGGCTAACAAAAATGGATACCAAAGTAGATCCATTCAAGCCATCATAAGGAAAAAAGAAAGATTGCTTCAACGGAAATCTTTCACTACTTTAACTCCTGTTCAGAAGGAGTTTCAACGAAGGTCCATGGAGTTCAACAGTGTCAACGCAGTCGAATTGCGACACAAGTTGACAAAGTTTGATATTGAACTAGTGTTCACTAGCTCTAATAATCAACTGAAATCCATCTTAGGATCGACAAAAGATCCAGTGGAGCTCCTTCATAGATCTGGTGTGTACAAAATCAGTTGTTCCGACTGTGATAAGGTGTACATTGGACAAACCAAAAGGAAGTTGATTGATAGATTCGAGGAACACATGGCTATAGCTAGATCTGACTCAAAGAAGAAAATTCTTCCTTCACAGAATCCTAGATCTGCAGTAGCTTTACACATGTGTGAATCTGGTCACTCTATTGATCGAGGAAATGTCTCGCTGATCCGGTCTTTGAATAGTAATTCGCTTAAATTGGATGTTGCTGAAAGCAGTTCATCTCTTAAACGGAGACACCGGACCAGGGCACACTTGGTTGTTCAAATTCTTAGGTAAAAAGAAATACAATAATTTACCTGACAATGCCCAAAAACGGGTAGAAAATAATTTAGCACTACCAGAAAACACCCAGAATAGGGTAGGTAGATCCAAAAAACAGACAACGGCACAACTGCCGAGCATTCGGAGGTTTTTGCTACCTAGTAGTAGCTTACCTAACCCGGACAATATAAGGGAGGGAAACGATACACATCGAAATACTGGTAAATGAACTTTTCATTTACCGTGGTTGAATTAAAAGGAATCTTTCGATTGCTTTGATTCAGTTGAATCATTCAACCAAGTAGGCTCATACCACAACAGAGGGATTCAGATTTCAGATTCAGATTTCAGATTCGGATTTCAGATTTCAAATTCAAGTACACTGTTCGAAAGATCTTGATGGGACGGGAAGTTGATTTACCTATTAAGTCATTACAAATCCGTCTTTCAAAACTACCTACATGTCGACTAGATTTGAAAGCTGACTTACTAGCATAACATTTTTGCCACTCTTTTTCTTGTACTTAATGAACCAACTCTTTCAATCCACAACTTTTTTTTCTCCCACGGTTTTTTTTTTTCTTATCTCATACAAACTTTTTCTTGTTCTTTCAAGACCTTTCTAACTGCATATTGCACATCCGTTTACACAAAAACAAATTTTGCCAAGTCTCCTTCTGAGTTAAGGTTTCAGATCAGCTTTCAGATCATTGGTTTAAATTTCAATTCGAGTCAAATTATTGTCAATTGTTAAATGAATGAACATATCACACTCTTGTTTAAGAATTTTAAAGATTCGTTCCTTGCGTTATGTTCTATTTCCGCATCGAACTTTTGGCATAGGCAACATTTTTTTTCATGATTTATCGACTGAGCACTAAAGAATTTGAGGTTTATTCTGTTTTAATTGATGTTACCGCTTTGATTAGGAATGATATTATTTGCAGAGGAATTTAATGTTTAACTTCTGGCACTTGAGGAAACCGATCGAAATAACTTATACAGAGCTGCAAATTATCAGTGTCAGACAGCCAATATCAGCCGACTTTGATACTGCTTAGCATGTCTATGTCACGCGATACTGATTTTTGGTCAGCGACATAAATTTACAATGTCATTACCAAGTTGAATGAAGGACATCATGATTGCTAGGACTTTTTTCTTCTTACAGCCAACGACTACATTTGTTCAACTGTTATGCAACTTATAACGTAAAATCCATCCGAACACAGTCAGCAAATGAAATAGAAAGACGATCCACTATGTATGATGAGAGTGGAGTGCAAAAATGTCATTCAATATTGACATTGCCGACTGACTGACATTGTAGCTTCGTCATTCAACTGGTAGACGACTTTGATATTCGTTCGATAACATTGACTACTAGACGTTGGTCAGGAGAAAAGACATTGACTGAAATTTACCAGCCTTGAACTTATACCTCATTCGGAATTGTGGAAGTTTACAAACCTGAACACGTGGTTCTTTTTCAACGACTGACACATTGAGTGGGTAGCTCATGGCATGTTAAGGTTTTTTCACCGATATTTCGTTCTATTCATTTTATAACAGATGTTAACCCATTTGAATAACCCTTTAAAACGTGGTCACCTGTATAATGGTTTCTATAACTTTCTTTTCGATTGCAGGATGGCTAACATGTCGCCAGGTGCTAAACATAATGGTGATCTTCGGGTTCATGTTGAACTACGCGCTGCGGGTGAACTTCACCATAGCGATCGTGGTGATGGTGAAGGCAGTCAAAAATTTAACAGCGGGAACCGATGACGAGGCACTGGCGCTCTTGGGCAACGGAACTTCATTGGCCACGACAACGGAACAGAGCGTCATTCCGGAGGATGCAAAATTCGAATGGGATGCTTACCAGCAGAACCTTATGCTGGGAAGTTTCTTCTGGGGCTATGTTCTGACGGAACTTCCTGGTGGACGTTTGGCTGAGGTTATCGGAGGTCGTCGCGTGTTCGGATACAGCATGTTGTGTGCCAGTTTGCTGACGTTGCTGCTCCCGTTGGCTGCTTACACCGATTACATTGCCGTTGTAATTCTACGAGCCGTGTTGGGTTTCTTCCTGGGAGCTTCTTGGCCAGCTATCCATCCACTGACCGCGGTTTGGATTCCTCCGATGGATCGTTCCAAGTTTATTGCTAACATGATGGCCTCTTCGTTGGGAGCCGCAGTGACTATGCCTATTTGTGGCTTCCTGCTGGACAAAGTCGGTTGGCAGTCAGTATTTTATGTAACCGGTGGATTAGCTCTGGTGTGGTCAATCATTTGGTTCTTGGTAGTGTTCGAAACGCCTGCTGAGCATCCACGCATCTCGGCTGAGGAACGCAACGAAATCGAAAGTGCCATCGGTGCCAGCGTCAAGGCTAAGAAACCCACCTACGTTCCCTGGAAGTCGATCTTCACTTCGCCACCAGTTTGGGCCATTGTACTCACCCATGGTGCTTCAGTATTTGGTTTCTTCACAGTTGTGAACCAGCTGCCAACATACATGAAGTACATTCTCAACTTCAACATCAAAGAGGTAAATTGTCAATTCGACATTTTCAATTAAATTTTTATGACTAATTAAATGTTACCTTATTTCAGAACGGTTTGCTCTCTTCGCTGCCATATCTAGGAAAATACGTGATGGCTGTTATGTCTTCCCATCTGGCCGATCATTTGCGCAAACAAGGCACTCTGTCGACCACAGCTGCTCGTAAGATTTTCACCGCTTTCGGTAAGTTGTCATCTTTATTTTACTTAGTAAATATAGTTGTATAACGGTTTAACTTTTCTTCCAAAATAGCTGTTATGACTCCCGGTTTCCTGATGATCGTTCAGGTGTACATGGGCGAGAGTCGGGCTTGGGCCGTTTCGATTTTCACACTGGCGCTGTTCCTGAACGGTGCAGTCACCGCTGGCTATCTCGGCAATGGTTTGGACATTGCACCCAATTTCTCGGGAACAATTTTCGGCATGGCCAATACTCTGTCTTCCTTTGGCGGTTTCGTTTCGGCTTACATGGTTGGCGTTTTGACCAACGAAAACGTAAGTTACAACTTTCATAACACTATTTCAAAATACAAAGTTTATAACTTATAAATACTCGAATTCTCACACTTACTAATGACATTCTCCCATCTACAGCAAAGCTACGGCCAGTGGCAGATCGTGTTCTGGATTCTCGCCATCGTTTACATTGTTGGTTCGTCTGCGTATCTGCTCATGGGCACCGGTGAGCTGCAGGCCTGGAACAATCCCCCGGAGAAGGGTGATCACCGTGAGACTGAGGAAGGTGTACCATTGAACCAACAACCAGCGATCGCCAGCAAATAAATCTCAATCATTATCCAACGGAATGAAAGAAACGAGCAGAATGGGAACCACGTGGAATTCACTTGTTTCTTCAAAAAAGACGGTAGCTCGCGCGTGGAAAGATCGCATCACCTCCACATGACGATTACTTATAACCGATACTTAGTTGTTTTCCTGAGAATCACACCTGTTGCTGCCAACTTTTTGGTAGAAGCCTGGACTTAATTTTTTAATGTGTTTTATGTTTTTACGCGTAACAGCTTTCGAGTTGTACTAGAGCAAGTGATTTGTAAGTTTTATACAAGCAAAAAGTAATCCTTAGTTAAGATTTCAAATAGAAATGGTTTGCCTGATTTGCTGTAGCATTTAATAATTTATTTTTTTAAGGTTTGTACGTTATAGAAAGCAAATCGACAGATAGTATTTTAAAGTCTTTTGGTATGCTGTCTTTAAACAAAGCGAAAAAGAAAGTTATTGGAGATGTCTAAATGTCCAGTTGTACAACTCACCGGTACGTAAATTCACTCCAAATGAAGGGACAATAATACTAGCCAAACCCACTAAAAGTTGTAGATATCCTCATCACTAGCGATTCAGGATTCGATCACTCAACAACACTGTTACAGATTTTCATGTTTTAGTGAAAACATTTTTGTTTGATTCGAAAAAAAAAAACAACTCAAACTCCAAACTTTTTCACTTTATTCAATTAAGTTCGAGTCCTGTCGCAGAACGAGAGAACCATGTGTGATATAGTGAGGCAGTTCTTATTGATCGCGCAATTATGCATAGCAGCTCTGCCACGTGCCTTGATAGATCGTTGTCGGGAGTGTTTGTTTTTCGAAAATTCATGTCTTGTAGTGGTCTGAATCTTAAAAAAAGCATTAACATTCTACATACTGGAGCTGTTTAACAGTCGTGCGATGATAAGCAAAACTTTCCATCTAACTGATACGATCTGATTGTTAGACTGTCACCATGAAGTGCAGTCCGATAACCAATGAAAACTACAAATTGAAATAAACTTGTTTACAAACCGAGAAAAAACATTTCTGTAGGCCAAAAAATACGTGTATACTCTCATGAAGCAGTTGATCATAGCCAATTGTAATTAATCTTAAAGGAAACTTTTATTTACAAAGTGCTAATTTATAGACGTATACCGTTTTTGGAATTACTCAATTTTAAAGATGCCAATAAAAAAGTGACAAGTAAAAATATTTTTTTTAAAGTTTTTTCAACAACTCCGAAAATATCCTTGCAATTTTAAGTAAATAAATAAAATAAATATCCATATACAGTAAGGGTTTTTTTCCGCTGTTTTTTACACGATTTTCGGAATTTACGCGGTATTTGAGATAAAATATCCTTTTTAAAGGAAAACACTTGGAATCTTTTTGAGACCAGAGAATCTCTGGCAGAGATCTAAGACCTGAGACATGATACATGATACATGATACATGATACATGAGCCATGAGCCATGAGCCATGAGACATGAGACATGAGATCTAAGACCTGAAACCTGAGACCTGTAATGGAGTGCAATTTACGTTCAGTGTATTTTTAATTACAAAAATTACAAAAATTACTAAAATCACAAAAATTACCAAAACTACAAAAATTTAAAAAACTACAGAAATTACAAAAATTACAAAAATTACAAAAATTACAAAAAATAAAAAATTACAAAAATTACAGAAATTACAAAAATTACAAAAATTACTAAAATTACTAAAATTACTAAAATTACAAAAACCACAATCACAAAAATTAAAAAATCACAAAAATTACAAAACATACAAAAATCAAAAAAATTACAAAAATTACAAAAATTACAAAAATCACAATCACAAAAATTAAAAAAATCACAAAAATTACAAATTTACAAAAATTACAAAATTACAAAAATTACAAAAAATACAAAAATTACAAAAATTACAAAAATTACAAAAATAACAAAAATTACAAAAATTACAAAAATTACAAAAATTACAAAAATTACAAAAATTACAAAAATTACAAAAATTACAAAAATTACAAAAATTACAAAAGTTACAAAAATTACAAAAATGACAAAAATTACAAAAATGACAAAATTACAAAAATTACAAAAATAACAAAAATTACAAAATTACAAAAATTACAAAAATTACAAAAATTACAAAAATTACAAAAATTACAAAAATTACAAAAATTACAAAAATTACAAAAATTACAAAAATTACAAAAATTACAAAAATTACAAAAATTACAAAAATTACAAAAATTACAAAAATTACAAAAATTACAAAAATTACAAAAATTACAAAAATTACAAAAATTACAAAAATTACAAAAATTACAAAAATTACAAAAATGACAAAAATTACAAAAATTACAAAAATTACAAAAAATTACAAAAATTACAAAAATTACAAAAATTACAAAAATTACAAAAATTACAAAAATTACAAAAATTAAAAAAAATACAAAAATTACAAAAATGACAAAAATTCAAAAATTCGAAAATTACAAAAATTAAAAAAAATTCAAAAATTACAAAAATTAAAAAAATGACAAAAATTACAAAAATGACAAATATGACAAAAATGACAAAAATGACAAAAATTACAAAAATTACAAAAATTACAAAAATTACAAAAATTACAAAAATTACAAAAATTACAAAAATTACAAAAATTACAAAAATTACAAAAATTACAAAAATTACAAAAATTACAAAAATTACAAAAATTACAAAAATTACAAAAATTACAAAAATTACAAAAGTTACAAAAATTACAAAAATTACAAAAATTACAAAAATTACAAAAATTACAAAAATAACAAAAAATACAAAAATTACAAAAATTACAAAAATTACAAAAATGACAAAAATGACAAAAATTACAAAAATGACAAAAATTACAAAAATTACAAAAATTACAAAAATTACAAAAATTACAAAAATTACAAAAATTACAAAAATGACAAAAATTACAAAAATTACAAAAATTACAAAAATTACAAAAAATTACAAAAATTACAAAAATTACAAAAATTACAAAAATTACAAAAATTACAAAAATTACAAAAATGACAAAAATTACAAAAATTACAAAAATAACAAAAATTACAAAAATTACAAAAATTACAAAAATTACAAAAATTACAAAAATTACAAAAATTACAAAAATTACAAAAATTACAAAAATTACAAAAATTACAAAAATTACAAAATTACAAAAATAACAAAACTTACAAAAAAAAAAAAAAATGACAAAAATGACAAAAATGGCAAAAATGACAAAAATTACAAAAATGACAAAAGTTACAAAAATTACTAAAATTACTAAAATTTCAAAAGTTACAAAAATTACTAAAATTACTAAAATTTCAAAAATTACAAAAATTACAAAAATTACAAAAATTACAAAAATTAATAAAATTAAAAAAATTACAAAAATTACAAAAATTACTAAAATTACAAAAAATACTAAAATTACAAAAATTACAAAAATTACAAAAATTACAAAAATTACAAAAATTACAAGAATTACAAAAATTACAAAAATTACAAAAATTACAAAAATTACAAAAATTACAAAAATTACAAAAATTACAAAAATTACAAAAATTACAAAAATTACAAAAATTACAAAAATTACAAAAATTACAAAAATTACAAAAATTACAAAAATTACAAAAATTACAAAAATTACAAAAATTACAAAAATTACAAAAATTACAAAAATTACAAAAATTACAAAAATTACAAAAATTACAAAAATTACAAAAATTACAAAAATTACAAAAATTACAAAAATTACAAAAATTACAAAAATTACAAAAATTACAAAAATTACAAAAATTACAAAAATTACAAAAATTACAAAAATTACAAAAATTACAAAAATTACAAAAATTACAAAAATTACAAAAATTACAAAAATTACAAAATTACAAAAATAACAAAACTTACAAAAAATACAAAAATGACAAAAATGACAAAAATGACAAAAATTACAAAAATGACAAAAGTTACAAAAATTACTAAAATTACAAAAATTACAAAAATTACAAAAATTACAAAAATTACAAAAATTACTAAAATAACAAAAATTACAAAAATTACAAAAATTACAAAAATTACAAAAATTACAAAATTTACAAAAATTACAAAAATTACAAAAATTACAAAAATTACAAAAATTACAAAAATTACAAAAATTACAAAAATTACAAAAATTACAAAAATTACAAAAATTACAAAAATTACAAAAAATTACAAAAATTACAAAAATTACAATAATTAAAAAATACAAAAATTATAAAAATTACAAAAATTACAAAAAATACAAAAATTGCAAAAATTACAAAAATTACAAAAATTACAAAAATTACAAAAATTACAAAAATTACAAAAATTACACAAATTACAAAAATTACAAAAATTACAAAAATTACAAAAATTACAAAAATTACAAAAATTACAAAAATTACAAAAATTACAAAAATTACAAAAATTACAAAAATTACAAAAATTACAAAAATAACAAAAATTACAAAAATTACAAAAATTACAAAAATAACAAAAATTACAAAAATTACAAAAATTACAAAAATTACAAAAATTACAAAAATTACAAAAATTACAAAAATTACAAAAATTACAAAAATTACAAAAATTACAAAAATTACAAAAATTACAAAAATTACAAAAATTACAAAAATTACAAAAATTACAAAAATTACAAAAATTACAAAAATTACAAAAATTACAAAAATTACAAAAATTACAAAAATTACAAAAATTACAAAAATTACAAAAATTACAAAAATTACAAAAATTACACAAATTACAAAAATTACAAAAATTACAAAAATTACAAAAATTACAAAAATTACAAAAATTACAAAAATTACAAAATTACAAAAATTACAAAAATTACAAAAATTACAAAAATTACAAAAATTACAAAAATTACAAAAATTACAAAAATAACAAAAATTACAAAAATTACAAAAATTACAAAAATTACAAAAATTACAAAAATTACAAAAATTACAAAAATTACAAAAATTACAAAAATTACAAAAATTACAAAAATTACAAAAATTACAAAAATTACAAAAATTACAAAAATTACATAAATTGCAAAAATATAAAAATTACAAAAATTACAAAAATTACAAAAATTACAAAAATTACAAAAATTACAAAAATTACAAAAATTACAAAAATTACAAAAATTACAAAAATTACAAAAATTACAAAAAAATACAAAAATTACAAAAATTACAAAAATCACAAAAATTACAAAAATTACAAAAATTACAAAAATTACAAAAAAATACAAAAAATACAAAAATTACAAAAATTACAAAAATTACAAAAATGACAAAAGTTACAAAAATTACAAAAATTACAAAAATTACAAAAATTACAAAAATACAAAAATTACAAACATTACAAAAATTACAAAAATTACAAAAATTACAAAAATTACAATAATTACAAAAACTACAAAAATTACAAAAATGACAAAAATTACAAAAATTACAAGCATTGCACAAGTTACATAAATTGGAAAAATTACAAACATTACAAAAATTGCATAAATTACAAAAATTATAAAAAAACAAAAATTACAAAAATTACAAAAATTATTAAAATTACAAGAATTACAATAATTACAATAACTACAAAAATTACAAAAATTACAAAAACTACAAAAATTAAAAAAATCACAAAAATTACAATAATTACAAAAATGACAAAATTTACAAAAATTACAAAAATTACAAGAATTGCAAAAATTACAAAAATTTTAAAAATTACAAAAATTACAAACATAACAAAAATTACAAAAAAAACAAAAATTAAAAAAAATACAAAAATTACAAAAATTACAATAATTAAAACAATTACAAAAAGCACTTTTGTCATTTTGTAGACAAAAATTTAACAAATTATATAAGTTACAAGAAATACAAATTATTTTTAAGTTTTCGTGTTGAATCTGGTTGTTTGCTGAATCCATCTCCAGCACTGTTCAGTCCCCCGTTGAAATCTAGTTTAAACAGGGATGCCAGATAATATAAATGATAAATGATAAATGATAAATGATAAAATTTAGACAAATGCCGAACCTGGCATCCCAGCTGGTAGAAGCGCGAGCATAAAACGAAACGTCAAACAAGCGAAGAAGGAGTAAAAGCCAGACCAGCAAAAAAGGAAAAGGGTGGCTTTCATCTTTCAACTCCATCGGTCGTACGGAACATCGCAACATAGGGCGAAAAGTTAATCGAATTTATTGTCCTCCCGGTCGCACGAAACGGTTCTTAAAAGTGTTATTTCGGATCACGAGTATACGGGCGTGAAGATTTGCATGCGGTGCCCCAGCGGATGGTGGCCAGAGCGCAACCAGCAGCACCGGTAGTTGTTCCTGTTTTTCTTTCGTTTCGCTTCTTTGAGAAACTTCCGATGGCGTAACAAAAATATACCACTTTTATCAGCTAGTCAGGAAAGCAGATAGAAAAAAAATAGCGTCAAGGAAGATTCCAATCACACTTGCTTGCTTGCTTGATTGTCGTCATCAATTTTCCTTCTCGTTTCGGAAGGATTCTCGAGCTTCGGACTGGGCTGGAAGTCTTGAAAGTAAGTTTAAGCCAGAGCGCGTTTACGGTAATCTACTCTCTAAATTTGAAATACCCAGAGCCCGCCTACCTTTTACTCAGACGTCGCCACATGTATGAAGCAGCCGACGGCTGATCTTAATGAACTCAGATGTCAGCGGAAAAATTACTCAGATGTCAGAAAATTCGGCACTCAGAGAACTCGAGTGCTTGAAGGCGACAACTGAGTAAATGTTGATCAGTTTGTGCGAGGTGGTCAGACTTGGTTTGTTTTTCTGCGGCAAAACTAGAAAATTTACATGGTGAATATTCATTTTAAAGGTAATTTCTAGGTATTAATCCGGTTTTATTTATATTACAGGGTTCTGAGACGAATGATGATGGTCCAAATAGATTTGCCAAAGCTGAATCTGGTACGGCATACTGGGTCCCGGCCCGAGAGACGAAACCCGACGGGTGAAAAAAAATTTAAACAAGTTTGTGGATTTTTTTGAAAATAAAGGTGTATGGACATTATTTTTACTTTTGTTATTTATCAAATCAACAAATCCATCATTAGTGTGAATAATAATACAGGTTTTAACTATTCTAGCATGAAAAAGCGGTCAAAAACCGCTTCAGAATTATTCGCGCATTCTGAGTAACCAAGACTCAGTTGTCGCGAAAAGGGCTGTTAGTCATTTCTGAGTAAAAGCCGTTTAGTCAGAACTGAGTAGGTGCGGTTTTGGCGACAACTGAGTAACCGTCACTCCGAACTGAGTAGCTGAAAGTTAGCGAGTAGGCTAATTGGTTCGAATGAACGAATTGGATTTTATTATTTGCACTGCGCCGCGCCCAATTGGAGACGATTCAAGGCCGCTGATTTATTTCGTTAATGCTCGAGAAAGTTGGAAATTGGGCACCGCGCGAGGTTTGGTAAAAGTTTTATTTTTGGTGGTTTAGTTCCGGTTCGAGAAGCACCATTGGTGTAAATCGTTAATTTGTATCCGCAAAGGTTTCTAAACATGTTGGTGCTTCTGTTGCTGCTCGGGTTAAACGGAAAATTTCCACGCCAGGGGTCGCGCATGAATTCCGTTATGGTTGGCGAGATGAACTTTTTGTTGTTTTCCAATTAACATGGGTAACAAATTTATGTTATTTGTGAAAGTTTCCCGTGTAAGTAGGTAAAGTAGTAGAACATCTTTGCAGCGTTTTAAGAATTCTGAGACACTGATAGACCTTGTGTTATATGAAACTTTAAAATTTGATATTTATTTTGATGTACCTACTTGTTCAATATTAATTGATACAAAATTACAATTTTATCTTATTATCACTTATTTTAAGGGACATGGGCTGAAGTCAGTAAAAATAAACATTGCATGAGATTGTGAAGCGAAACTTCAAAAAGATTATCAGGCTGAGGGAGTCTTGATTTGCCATATACGGTGATGACTGAAAATTTTCCAGCACCTACCAATTTTATAATTCAAACACGCTAGGAATCAGATAACATTTCTTAAAATGTTTACTGTTTATCTGAGATGGACCACTACTAAATGGCAGATCTTTTATCTTATTTTCAGATATTTGGCAATTGATTGGAAAACTACAAAAGTGATTAATCGAAGATTGTCGAACCACAGGTATGTTGAGCAAGTTTAATGCATATATCTACTGTCCAATGTTCTTCATGTTGTTGATTATATTTTAGGTGTACCCTTTCAATTCAGGATGGCATCGTTTGACGTGTACGATCGTTCTGCGTGGTATTTTGGTCCAATGTCCCGCCAAGATGCCACCGATCTGCTGATGAGCGAACGCGAGAGCGGGGTGTTCCTGGTGCGTGACAGTACAACCATCGTTGGCGACTACGTGCTGTGTGTGCGAGAAGATTCAAAGGTTAGTCACTATATTATCAACAAAATTCCTTCCGACGACGGATTCGTGTACAGAATCGGTGATCAGACTTTTGCCGATCTACCGGACCTACTGACGTTCTATAAGCTCCACTATTTGGACACTACTCCACTAAGACGGCCAGCAATCAAGCGGTTTGAAAAAGTGATAGGAAAGTTTGATTTCGATGGCAGTGATCCGGATGATCTGCCTTTTAAGAAGGGAGAAATATTGGAGATCGTCAACAAAGACGAAGAGCAGTGGTGGACTGCTAGGAATGGTCGGGGGCAAACCGGTCAAATTCCGGTTCCTTACGTTACACGATACGAGGAAAACATTATCGAAAGGCCACCGCACGCGGCCTCCGGTCCAGGGCCAAATGTTCACCATCATCCGGGAATGCCCGTAGTGGGTGGATTACATCATTCAGAAAATTCAAACATATTCAAATCGAACCTCAACCGGCCGCTCCCAGCACTAGCTCGAGTTAAGCAGGAACGCGTTCCGAATGCTTACGACGAAACGGCCTTGAAGTTGAACGTAGGTGATGTTATTAAGGTCATGAAGACCAACATCAACGGTCAGTGGGAGGGAGAACTGCGCGGTAAGATTGGTCACTTTCCGTTCACTCATGTAGAGTTCATTGACGACGATGTCCAGCATTGGAGTGGGCAGTGAGTGGCGACCCTGGTTTTCTAACCGTTAGGATCGACATTCGCATAATTCGTTCGTTTAGTTCACACTTCTTCCGTAAAGAATTTATTTAATTGTACAGAATATATTTTATGTTTAGGATGTACGTATTCCGAGTCATTTATATTTAATGTTTATTTTATGTTTAGTTTATTCAGACGAACGCAGCATTTAAGCTGCTGTGACGGATAGTTGTGTATAGGACGTAGGGCACTCGACATTGGTGACAAAAAAATCATTCGAAAGTGTAATGATTGAGGATAGACCAACAACAACTAGCGCATGTGCATTTAGCAATTGAAGTCAGAAAGATCAAAACCTTCACACTAGAATAGATCAAATGGACGGGAAGAGCTCGGTGATTGTATGAGGGAAAATCATTTCAAAGTGCGTGAAACTAAGTACCTATTGATTTTTTTCTCTTTTTGTAAGGAAACATTGAACCTTATTTATAAGAATATATTCTTTCATTTTGAGCATCGCAAAACTTTGTTTATGTTTTCCTGGTTTCTGCTTTGACTTCTCAGAACTGTACAGAATTCCATAAGTCAAACTGATTTCTTGTCTTAATAATTTTCGAAGTGATTTTAATTCAGCATCCTTTTTCTGATAGAGTCTTTGCTTTCGATGAAAATCAAATGATGTGTTGTTTAAACTATGCTTAGAATTTTTTTCTGCTCGATTTGCAATTCTGTCTCGAAAAAAAAAAAAATGTTGCTACAATGATTGCAAATCAAGGTTTCGTTGAATCGAACTGTGGTGGTCCAAATTTCCTTCCTCAAGAGTTTTTGTTCTACTTTGCATAGTAGTGTCATTCGTATCTCACTTTCTTTATCTTTGGGGTGCATGGATTTGTAACAAGTTTTTAGATGAAGTTTTGTTGTAAAGTTTTGCTAATTATGGTTTAAAACGACAAAACAGCATTTTTTATGTATTGGGCGGTTGCTCGTACAAAAATTATTTACATTGACACTAGAAAGCTCCTAATGTATATGCAAAGTAATGAAATTGTTTTTTTTTTAATTAAAAAGACTTTCTCAGTTCAGTTAATACTCTTTTTTGACAAAAAAAAAAAAATTGTTCTGAGGCTCAGTTTTTAGTTATTGCGTTAGTTTTTTCGCGTCTAAAAATGTATGTATGTATGTATTCAGATAGAAATTTGTAATTGAATCTACACGCCTCAAAAGTCCACGGCATTGCTACAGGACAGACCAAGATCCCGAGAAAACGTTCAAAAAGTAACTACAGACTGGAACCCAGCTAAGCTGGAAATATAAAAGTTCAATGAAAGCCCACCATGGTAGCCCCAATGTTGAATAGTTGAATCCGAAAATTACAATACATACTTTCTCTATCTGCCAAGGTGCATGTAAACAGTTGAATTGTGTATCTCTCGTAATATACTTTTCCGTAGTTGTATTCGTAAATTTAATATGATTTACTTCATTTGCTCCGTACAATTTGGACAAAAAGCTGTTACTCTAAAACAATGAATAAACCAACATATATTCTA
This sequence comes from Uranotaenia lowii, assembly GCF_029784155.1. Taxonomy (NCBI): domain Eukaryota; kingdom Metazoa; phylum Arthropoda; class Insecta; order Diptera; family Culicidae; genus Uranotaenia; species Uranotaenia lowii. Next base: position 6,992,129 of record NC_073692.1, on the reverse strand, counting down.
AAACTGAATGGTATATTTTTTAAAAATAATTTACTTGTAACGAAACTGATGAATAGGTAAGATAGAAAGCAGGACAAACGGAATGATATCTTATGGCAAATGGGTTAGTTGGGTTGAGACTACTCTGAAAAATATTACACCGTTTTCGAAATCTCAGATCAACGCCAGGGCTGGTTACTGTTGGGAGCCAAAACAGGTAGCTTACAGATGTTAAAGGTTCTCAATGTTGGCAACAATCGTCACACATACATAGAAAGCTTAATGTGCAATAATATAAAAAAAAATCACGCATTCACCGAAAAGTCAACACAAGAAAAACAATGTACGCAGCTTAAGTCAAACATAAAAATCACAAAACGAAACACTAGCGCGTAAGTGTGTTCCAAGGCTGAATGATCTTCAGAAGAAAAAAAGTAAAAGAAAAATAAAACAAAACAAATTAAAAGAACCAGTAATGGCTGCAGGAATGAAAATTAATTAAGTCTATACATTTAACGCTTCCTTCCCTCAGATTCTTCAAAGTTGAAACAGGTTACAAATAAAATAAAACATGCAAGTCACAAATCAATCTTTTTCCGTAATCTTTATAAACTAACGGAAAAGGAAAATGCCAATTTGAGAAATCTGATCAAAAGCGTATGTGTATGATTATTATCCATAATGGGGGAAGGTGTAGAATAGTGTTCTATGGAAAACAAACTGTATTCAGGTCTAGAAACGCGTCATTCATTCCCCAAATACATGCACACAGACACGTACGTAAGCCCAAAATATAAAAATGGTTAAGCTTATGTATAAATTCATAATACTATTATGCTGTAGCTCGTGTAGGGTTTTTAAGTTCTGGCAGGAAAAATGTATGCGCAATTATTGTTCTATTTATACAACACAAACACATAAAACTTCAAACAAGTAAGCGAAACACATCCATAAATGACAAAAATAAAGTTTATTTAAGTAAAAGAAAACATATATTCGATTTGAACGGAACGAGACGAAAAAAAACAATGAAGTAGAAGTGAGATTAAGCAGTTAAGAAGTAAATATGGTAGGAATGAAGAAGATTAAAGTAGATGGATGTAATGTAAAAATGTGTGGAACGAAGCTCTATTTAAATAATTGAAAAATCTTTGTAAATTATTTCCGGAATAGGGTAGAATAGTAAAGAATGAATACGAGTTAAAAAGGAAAATCTTAACAATCTTCTGGTCTAAAACGAATACAATAAAGCGTTGTGTTAAACGATTCAATAAAGAAAAAAAAAGACTAGAGGCATCCTTTTTGTTCCACAGAGTCAGGTTAACACAGTTAATTTTATAAATTCCTAGCATTAAAGGATTGCGCGGTATCAGAGAACCCCCATTATAGTAACAACAACTGAAAGAAGAAAAGTTGCGTTTCAACCACGCCGTCGTAAGTCACATTTGAATCAGGGCTGAGCAAAAAACAATCTTATACTACGGGCTGCCAAAAATCTGGTCAAAAAGAAAAAAAGGTACGCTGAAGTTCAATATAGAGAGAATTAAAGAAAAAATTGAACCTTGTGTTAGTGCAAGGGTGAAATAAATTCTTCGATTTGCTTGAAAATAATGCGCAATTGTTTTGGTTTTGAATAGTTGTTGAAAGAACATTTCTTATGGCTGCAATCTTTTCTACGGGAAAAACAATCGGGAGGAAACGTTGTGGAGTAAGGATGACAAAAATGACAAAAGTTACAAAAATTACCAAAATCACAAAAATGACAAAAATTACAAAAAATACAAATCTAACAAAAATTACAAAAATTAAAGAAATTACAAAAATTACAAAAATTACATAAATTACAAAAATTAAAAAAAATCACAAAATTTGCAAATACATATTGCAAAAATGACAGAAATAACAAAAATGACAAAAATGACAAAAATGACAAAAATGACAAAAATGACAAAAATGACGAAAATGACAAAAATGACAAAAATGACAAAAATGACAAAAATGACAAAAATGACAAAAATGACAAAAATGACAAAAATGACAAAAATGACAAAAATGACAAAAATGACAAAAATTACAAAAATGACAAAAATGACAAAAATGACAAAAATGACAAAATTGACACAAAAATGACATAAAAATGACATAAAAATGACACAAAAATGACACAAAAATGACACAAAAATGACATAAAAATGACACAAAAATGACACAAAAATGGCACAAAAATGGCACAAAAATGGCACAAAAATGACACAAAAATGACACAAAAATGACACAAAAATCACACAAAAATCACACAAAAATCACACAAAAATGACACAAAAATGACACAAAAATGACACAAAATTGACTTAAAATCGACACAAAAATGACACAAAAATGACACAAAAATGGCACAGAAATTACGCATAAATAACACAAAAATGACACAAAAATGACACAAAAATGACACAAAAATGACACAAAAATGACACAAAAATGACACAAAAATGGCACAAAAATGACACAAAATGGCACAAAAATGACACAAAAATGACACAAAATGACACAAAATGGCACAAAAATGACACAAAAATGTTACAAAAATGACACAAAAATGGCATAAAAATGACACAAAAATGACACAAAAATGGCACAAAAATGACAAAAAAATGACACAAAAATGTTACAAAAATGACACAAAAATGACAAAAATGGCATAAAAATGATACAAAAATGACAAAAATATGCATAAAAAAAACAAAAATGACACAAAAATGGTACAGAATTGACACAAAAACGACACAAATGGCACAAATGACAAAAATGACAAATCGAGAGAATACGTCGAGGAGTAAGGATGACAAAAATGTCAATAATTACAAAAATAACAAAAATGACAAAAATGACAAAAATGACAAAAATGACAAAAATGACAAAAATGACAAAAATGACAAAAATGACAAAAATGACAAAAATGACAAAAATGACAAAAATGACAAAAATGACAAAAATGACAAAAATGACAAAAATGACAAAAATGACAAAAATGACAAAAATGACAAAAATGACAAAAATGACAAAAATGACAAAAATGACAAAAATGACAAAAATGACAAAAATGACAAAAATGACAATTATGACAAAAATGACAAAAATGACAAAAATGACAAAAATGACAAAAATGACAAAAATGACAAAAATGACAAAAATGACAAAAATGACAAAAATGACAAAAATGACAAAAATGACAAAAATGACAAAAATGACAAAAATGACAAAAATGACAAAAATGACAAAAATGACAAAAATGACAAAAATGACAAAAATGACAAAAATGACAAAAATGACAAAAATGACAAAAATGACAAAAATGACAAAAATAACAAAAATGACAAAAATGACAAAAATGACAAAAATGACAAAAATGACAAAAATGACAAAAATGACAAAAATGACAAAAATGACAAAAATGACAAAAATGACAAAAATGACAAAAACGACAAAAATGACACAAAAATGACACAAAAATGACATAAAAATGACATAAAAATGACATAAAAATGACATAAAAGTGACACAAAAATGACACAAAAATGACATAAAAATGACATAAAAATAACATAAAAATAACATAAAACTGACACAAAAATGACACAAAAATGACACAAAAATGACACATAAATCACACAAAAATCACACAAAAATCACACAAAAATGACACAAAAATGACACAAAAATGACACAAAAATGACACAAAAATGACACAAAAATGACACAAAAATGACACAAAAATGACACAAAAATGACACAAAAATGACACAAAAATCACACAAAAATCACACAAAAATCACACAAAAATCACACAAAAATGACACAAAAATGACACAAAAATGACACAAAAATGGCACAAAAATGGCACAAAAATGGCACAAAAATGGCACAGAAATTACGCATAAATAGCACAAAAATGACACAAAAATGACACAAAAATGACACAAAAATTACACAAAAATTACACAAAAATGACACAAAAATGACACAAAAATGACACAAAAATGACACAAAAATGACACAAAATGGCACAAAAATGATACAAAATGGCACAAAAATGTTACAAAAATGACACAAAAATGACAAAAATGGCATAAAAATGACACAAAAATGACACAAAAATGGCACAAAAATGACAAAAAAATGACACAAATATGTTACAAAAATGACACAAAAATGACACAAAAATGACACAAAAATGACACAAAAATGACACTAAAATGACACAAAAATGACACAAAAATGACACAAAAATGACACAAAAATGGCATAAAAATAATACAAAAATGACAAAAAAATGCAAAAAAAAAAACAAAAATGACACATAAATGGTACAAAATTGACACAAAAACGACACAAATGGCACAAATGACAAAAATGACAAATCGGGAGAATACGTCGAGGAGTAAGGATGACAAAAATGACAAATCGGGAGAATACGTCGAGGAGTAAGGATGACAAAAATGACAAAAATGACAAAAATGACAAAAATGACAAAAATGACAAAAATGACAAAAATGACAAAAATGACAAAAATGACAAAAATGACAAAAATGACAAAAATGACAAAAATGACAAAAATGGCAAAAATGACAAAAATGACAAAAATGACAAAAAATGACAAAAATGACACAAAAATGACACAAAAATGACACAAAAATGACACAAAAATGACACAAAAATGACACAAAAATGACAAAAATAACAAAAATGACACAAAAATGACAAAAAAATGATTCAAAAATGACACAAAAATGACACAAAAATGACACAAAAATGACACAAAAATGACACAAAAATGATACAAAAATCACACAAAAATCACACAAAAATGACACAAAAATGACACAAAAATGACACAAAAATGACACAAAAATGACACAAAAATGACACAAAAATGACACAAAAATGACACAAAAATGACACAAAAATGACACAAAAATGACACAAAAATGACACAAAAATGACACAAAAATGACACAAAAATGACACAAAAATGACACAAAAATGACACAAAAATGACACAAAAATGACACAAAAATGACACAAAAATGACACAAAAATGACACAAAAATGACACAAAAATGACACAAAAATGACACAAAAATGACACAAAAATGACACAAAAATGACACAAAAATGACACAAAAATGACACAAAAATGACACAAAAATGACACAAAAATGACACAAAAATGACACAAAAATGACACAAAAATGACACAAAAATGACACAAAAGTGACACAAAAATGACACAAAAATGACAAAAATGACAAAAATGATAAAAATGACAAAAATGACCAAAATGACCAAAATGACAAAAATGACAAAAATGACAAAAATGACAAAAATGACAAAAATGACAAAAATGACAAAAATGACAAAAATGACAAAAATGACAAAAATGACAAAAATGACAAAAATGACAAAAATGACAAAAATGACAAAAATGACAAAAATGACAAAAATGACAAAAATGACAAAAATGACAAAAATGACAAAAATGACAAAAATGACAAAAATGACAAAAATGACAAAAATGACAAAAATGAAAAAAAAGACAAAAATGACAAAAATGACAAAAATGACAAGATGATAAAAAATGACAAAAATGACAAAAATGACAGAAATGTCAAAAATGACAAAAATGACAAAAATTACAAAAAGATGACAAAAATTACAAAAATAAATAATATTACAAAACTTACAAAAATGACAAAAATTACAGAATTTACAAAAATTAGAAAATACACAAAAATGACAAAAATTACAAAAACGACGGGTTGGTAAATCTGGAATATTTGAACTAAACACCTGGCAAAATCCGGGCAGTTGAGTTCAAGATCACACGTTATTGAAAAAACTCATTGATTAATGGGATGGATTAATAGTTTTTCGCACTTCTTCCAAACAAAATGTCTCAAAATCTCATACAGGTTTCGGGCTCGTTGTATTTCCCGTTGTTCGATAGGGCTCAAATTTTGTAAGGGAACTTCTGACATGCCAATGATAAATTTTAGCTTACAATGCGTGGGATTTTCGACAGATCTGGGTAAATTATTCTCGCCTAATATGGCACTACAATATAAAAGACCTACATACCATAGCTAGGGATGAATACATGAGCCTGAAAATTTCTGAAAATAGAAAAAATCGGCGTTTTCCGGAACGAGTGTTTGTTATGCAGGAACAAAAAATGTCTTAACATAAGAAAATATCTTTATCCTTTGTGACTTTTTTTTTTCTTTCAACAAAAACAAAATCATCAGTTCAATTGTAAATCAATGTTTATTATTCATATTCATCTAGATTTTTCCTTTCTTTTATAGAGTGTTGATTTTTGTGTGTTATGTAGGTTTTTTGTTTTTCTTTTGACATTTTTTCTTCTACTTTTACTTAGCTTTCTGCCTTATAGTTTGTTTACATATTTACAGTTAGTTAGTACACCTTGTTTTGTCATTCACAATACGATACGGATCTACATATCTAAACTTGTTACTCTTCCTGTTCGCCGTGGTCAAACCGTGGGGTGAGACATTTCACAATTTCATCCGGTTACAACAATACGCGGAAAAGTTACAAATAACACGGGATAGGGATTTCCACCATTTTAGGTTTTTATTTCGTTTTATTTTTTGTCGTTTGAATTTCACTACATTTAATTAGGAACATCAATCCGTTCTGAATTACAGCTTATTGGAGAACAACAAAGAAAAAAAAACTGGAACGATGAAAAAGGTTATTACTGGGGAGTTTTTAGTGCGTTTTTACTTTCGTCGTACTCTCTTTCTTTTCTGGAAGACTGGAATTTGAGAGTTTTCATTTGGGAATATTTAAAAATTCTAACTTCATCTGAATGGGATTCGGGGGGGTTGATGTGTAGAAAACGGAAAGCCTCTTTGCTTGCATTTTGTATTTGCATGGTTTCGGTCTCGCATTTGTCAGAAGAAAGTGATGAAAAAGATTCGTATTCGTATCATACAGTATATTTTCTCCCATGGTTGTTTTTAATTTTTAGTACCTCATCAAATTTCTTTGGATATATTGTTTTGTATTTCTGTTTATCTTTTTACAGCTTAGTCTAAATTTTGTCAGTTTCGGGGGAATGTTACTTTAGCCGAAATTTTTACAGAACATTTTTCTTTAAGTTTTCTTCGCGCCAAAAACAATATTCACACTTTCTGTGCACCACTTAATTTTTGCTCTTCTAAATCTATGGTATGTTATTAGTACAATTTCTTTACTGATTTCACGTCTTTCGGTATACATGTTGGGATTTTTTTTTTTTCAAATTTTGTTCATATACGTTTAGTGATGACTGTGGTCTTGGGAAACGAAAAAGTGTTAGAGCATGAGACAAAAAAAGCAATTTTCTCAATCTATTTTTTTAGACTAACTTAACTTAACGAAAGCAAAATCTTCGTATCTATCTTTTTAGTTAATCAAAAACTTATGAAACGAACAAACAAAAAGAAAAAAAAACAAATGCACAAGTATGAAACCCGGTTAATGCAAATTGCACGAAAAAAATGAGCCACGATCAGGTGTGAGCTAATAGTGTGACTCTTAAATCAGTGTGTGAGTGTGTGGGTGTGGGAGGATTAGCTCAATCGATCCTATGTTATGGGAGGGACTATCAACTCAAATTATCTAAGCTTTTTTTTTATATATAAGTCTAATGAGTAGTGGAACAAAGAAAACAAAGACACAACTAATGTTTTACATTAAGTTTAGGTCAGTCCCTGTTGGCTTTTTTTTATGTACAAATGATGTTCTTGGAAAGTTTCGTTCGGCTTTGAAAAAGGATCTTTGGGAAATTTTCTATGGAAGGCAATTATCGTCCTCCGGAAGGAAGTAAATTTTCCAAAAAGCCTTCTTCTCGTTTAGTTGAAACTCTTTTGAGAACATTTTGATAGATTGGAAATCAGAGGAACACAATCAAAAATAATTGTAAGATTAAAAAAAAATATTTCAGACAAGTGTTGATAAGTAATAATGAATTTTAGTGCTTAAAGCTTGGTTTTTGGAATGATATCGTGGATTGAGAGAAAGTTTTCGCTAAGTAGTCTTCCTTATCAGCCTATTATCTTCTGCTTACAACATTAATATTGATTTAATTAAACTTAGTGCATGCTGATTTACAGAACATATGTCTACGTGCTAGATGTCCGTTTTGTTGGTCAGACTCGACGCGACGCAGCTTTTGGGTCGATCCATTCAATAAATAATATTTTATTCCGATAAATTTTGGCATTTAGTATCCATTGTGATGGACATCGTAGCCTGGAGGTCAACTTCCCAGAAGTGACCCCCTACGCGTTTAACATTCACACACAGTTCATCCTCGTACTGCTGCCAGTTGATGATCCAGATAGTAGGAGGATAGTTGATATGTCAGTCGGAGCGGGGAACTGGACACAACACCGGACGGTTTGACGGAGGAGCCCTTTCACATCATGAACGATAACTGCTGGGCGACGGCGGGATTTTGGGGCGGTGAGGACGGCGGACTGCCGACTAGTCATTCCTGCTTGATTCCCCCGCTAACACCACCCATCGGATGGTACAGATGGTGCGGTGGTAAACTTCCGGAAGCTGCCGCTGCCGCCGCCGCCGCTGCTGCCGAGAGATTTGGCAGTTGGAACATTTCGCTGCTACCGGACGAGTGCGTGGGACTTTCCATGCCGTTGATCGGGTTTATCCGTTTCTCCTTCTGACGCCGGTTGCAGAACCAAACCCGCACCACTTCCTTTTCCATGCAGAGATTGTCCGCCAGGGATGTGATTTCCTCGCTCGTCGGCTTTGAGTTGATCAGGAAGGCCTTCTCAAGGGCCGCTCGGACGGAGGTTTCGATCGAGGTACGCTTCTTGCGTCGCCGGGCCACAATTTCCGGTGTCGTGGCCGTGTTGGTCAGGGTGCTCGGGCTGAACATTCGGCTGGAATCAGGGAAAAAACTGCACGATTAGATTGTAGTTTCTTAGAATGCAAATTAATTAGAATGTAAATTGCATATCAAAGTGTAAAGTCCGAGTCAAAACTAACCACATATCTTATTTCGCGCCCCAACGAAGAAAGGATCGAAGCAATCTTTGGGGATTCGCAAAATTTTCTCATCTATCAAAGTGGGCCTTCGCTGAACACACGTGGTTTTTTTTTCATTCTACTAGAAAATTTTCACGTCGTTGGACGTTTTACTGAATGGTTCGGGAAAAATAGTGGAAAATTTTTCAAAATTTTGCAAGTTCGAATGAAAAAGTGTGAAGGTTTGAATAAAGTGGTCAAGACACCAAATTTAAAGCAATGCTGGTTCAACATTTTCGCTACAGGTAAGAATAACTCGTTTAAGAGTGAGAAACAGTTCACTTATCCGCTTTATTTTGTTCGCCAGATTGTGCTGATGCATGTCTCTGCTTATGATGGCGAAAATTCTAAAAGTAAGTACCGCTTTTAAATAATTTGGCATACAATATTGCATATTGTGGATCTGTAAAAGGACCCATGTCAGGGTTTGCAAAACCGACAAAAACGCAATGACCGTAGCTATCGAAGATCAAATAAAAATTTAACACATATTCATATTTTGCAAAAGTGATCAGCAAGCATACTTAAGAGGATATTTGAATGAAGAAATGATCGAAGCAATCTTTGGGGATTCGCAAAATTGTCTCTTCTAACAAAGTGGGCATTCGCTGAACACACGTGGTTTTTTTCATACTTCTAGAACATTTTCACGTCGTTGGATGTTTTACTGAATGGTCCGGGAAAAATAGTGGAAATTTTTTCAAAATTTTGCGAGTGTGGAATGAAAAGTGAGAAGGTTTGAATAAAAGTGGTTTCAACACACAAAATTTAAAGGAATGCTGGTTCAACATTTTCGCTACAGGTAATAAGAACTCGTTTAAGAGTGAGAAACAGTTCACTAATCCGCTTAATTTCTTCGCCAGATTGTGCTGATGCATGTCTCTGCTTATGATGGCGAAAATTCTAAAAGTAAGTACCGTTTTTCAATATTTTGTGCAACAAAAACGACATACAGTATTGTATATTGTGGATCTGTAGAAGGGCCCATGGGGGGATTTTTAAAACCGACAAAAACGTGATGACCGTCGCTATCGAAGATCAAATAGAAATTTAACACATTTTCATTTTTTGCAAAAATAATCAGCAAGCATAATTAAGAGGATATTTGAATGTTAAATTTTTTTCAAACACAGTGTTGGACATAAAAAAGTAAACAGAAGTGAATCCTTCAAATTTTCAAACAAATGTAGGTAAGAATTGTATACGGATTATCATTTTTATACAAATTTTCAAAATAAGAATAAAAATCAAGAGTGTTTAATATCGGAGATAATTTTTATATTTATTTCAATTTTTTTTTATTTATTTGATCATAAGAATTTTAACACCCGGATGTAATTCTTCCCTCCCATTTGTTTCAATTATCTGCAATTAATTTTTTGAACATCTGCTGCCAGAAATAGTAATAACAAATTTGGAAGCGATCCATTCAGTCCTGAATTAGCGTAACGAGTTTTAATTTTGTATGGACATTTGTATGGGAAAACAAAATTTTTCATTCATAAATATTCCTTGATTCTTGAAGTACAATTCATGTGAACAAAGCACAAACCTAACTTGTACCCCAGAAAAGTAATTCAATGTTATACAAAAAACAAAATTTAAAATTTTTTCTTTGAATTTTTGCATTTTTGTCTGCTTATTTGAAAGCTATGTAACCGTAGGATGGATATAAAAAATCTCACTTTGCGTTGCCAGAGAATTTATTGATCTAAATAACCTTGAAAAAGGATTTCATGCTATTATTAATAGCAACAAGCAAGCAAAGTCTGCCATTTTTTGATTTTTTTCAATGGATTCAGATTTTTTATTTTGAAATGGTTATAACTTTTTTCATGAAATTCTTAGCTGCTTGTCATGTTAGCAAAAAATGAAACTTAAGAATAGAAAAATCAAAGACTGATTTAATGTCAAGCTCATTTGAATTTTCTGGATGATTTAATGTGCAAAAATTTCTTCTTCCATACAAATTTCCATATAAAATCCATTGAAAATTCATCTCAAATTTTACACTGATGCTTGGTGGCCTACTGGTCACCCTATTCGTTTTATGAATCAAAGAGATTCCATTTAAACAGTAAGATAATAAGATAAATCTTGACAAGTCTTGTTTTAAAAGCAGTCTTCGTTTGTCGGTTAAACCTAGCGAAAAATTCAATCAAACTTACCCGCCCGGGTTGGAGATGCTGCTGTCGGCGTCCTCGAGCCACTTCTGGAGCAGCGGTTTCAGCTTGCACATGTTCTTGAAGCTCAGATTGAGCGCCTCGAACCGGGAGATGGTCGTCTGGGAGAAATCGTTACCGTACAGCTTGCCCATGGCCAGCCCGACGTCGCCCTGCGTGAAGCCGAGCTTTATCCGGCGCTGTTTGAAAGTTTTGGCAAACTGTTCCAGCTCCTCGAGATCGGTGGTTTCCTCAGGCGATGGTTCCAGGGCACGGGGAGCGGCAGCATGTTTTTGCATCTGGGGCGTGTGCGTTCCCTGGGATCCGGGCGTTGAGGGCGTCAAGATGCCTCCCACATTCAACTGGTGGTTCACATTGGGTGGGGTCGTCTGGCTGGAACCGAGCAGGGAGCTGTGCGATGTAGGGTGGTGATGTAAACCGGGACTTCCGGCTGGGCTGTGCAGTGGAGATGATCCGGAGAGGTTGGTCGGAGTTGGGGTAGAGCTAGCCTTTAGCTGTTGCTGTTTCTGTTGAAGGGCTTGCAGCTGAGCGACGGCTTGCTGGACCTGCGGAAAGAAAGAAGACGATCGTTGTAAGCTTACTGACAAAACTCCATCGTTAGGAATGATCATGCGAACAGCAACTGACTGAGAAGGGTAATGATTTTTGAAAGATTTCATCAAAAGAAGAAAATTAAAAATAAAGCGACTACAGGCGAACGGAATCAGATCGCACCTGCAATGATCGCGATCCTTCGAGTGGGGACGAAAGTTTGAGATGGTGATTGAGACGATGACCTGCGGCGGTGTTTGCGCCTAGGACCCCGGCACTGTTGCCAGCAGCTGCCGATAGCTTACTACTGTTGAGATCGATACAATTGGCGACCGTATGGCCAGCACTATTGTTGTTGCTTGCACCACTGGCGTTAGTGATGGACTGAGAAGATGGTGTAGTGGTGTAGCAGCTTGTGCTAAGCTGATGATGATCGAGGGAGTTACGTGTAGGCAAAGTGGAATATAGAAGGACAAAACGTAACGGATCACACACACCGTCTCAGCAATGATAGAGAGATTCTTTTACTAGGAAAAACCGATCGATAATTACCTGATTTTGCATGAGGAGTTGAGCCGCTGCTTGAGCAGTGACCTGAGCTGCTGCATTTCCGTTTCCTCCTGCCTGGCCCTGAGCCTGCATGAGCATGTAGTTTTGGATCTGCTGCTGGAAGGAAGCTTGCTGGGCCTGAAGGGCTTGCTGTAGGACGTTCAGTTCCTGACCGGATAGACCACCCAGCGTTCCTAGGCTCAGTTGATTTTGTAGAAAAAGAGATCCCAACGTTTGCTGATTTTGAAGAGCAGCTAGCGCTACTCCGATGCTACTACTGCTAGCCGGTCCACTCGGTGGCGTCTGCTGGTTTGGGGATGGAGTCCGCCGAGATGACTCTGTGATCTGTAAATGTAATAACAAGTCTCAGTTTAATCCATGAACCAAAAAAAAACGTTTGAAAATCTTACCAAGTTGAGTGGAGTGACACGGTCTGGTCGATCCGAGACAATCGGACTTGCCAGTTGCTCCCGATCGCTACCATCTTCTCGATCACTGTAGGCATCATCTGAGAAAAAGAAAAGAAAAGAAAAATCAATGTCAACACATGTTTTATAACGTTAAAAAGCGAAAAGGATAAACCCATCGACAAGGTGAAAATAATAATCGATCAGGCCACGTGCTGTGCGTTGCAATCCCTCCCTAATGACCCAGTTTGAGGTGTGTTGTGCAATGTCAAGATCAATTCCTGAGACTTCACAACATTCTCGAAGAAGAAGCCTAAAAAACGTGACTTTCTTTCCTTCCACAAAATCGCTCAACACCCAAAGTCAATGTGTCGTTAAAGTAGAAAACATCCTGTTACCGCCATTGTTGTTAATCGGGCACCCCTTCCCATTTTTCAGTTATCATCGAACAGTTTTTAAAATATGCCGGAGGGAAAAATTCGAGGACCAGCTTTAAAATCAAAACAGTTATTCAGCCAATAAAACGGTGATTCTTTGTGGAACCCCATTTTTTTTAAAGTAACAGAAAAAAACTGCACCATCACAGCAGGCTGTACCGTATTCGGTTGCGTTACGTTGCAGTGATCTTCTTTTCGTCGTTGTTCTCTTCTGTTGTGTTTCCGTTTCCCTGTCGAAGAAGGGTTGCTTTGATTTTCGTTTCCCCTAATTTTTGCGATAAAATGTTTTCCCCACCGGGTGAACCAGGGAAATAATGCAAACATTTTTGTATTTTTCCAAGGGATGCTGCTTTTCGCACATCTTTAGACAAAAAAATCCAGCTGGTACGATGACGTATGTGCGTTTTGGTACGCAATTTGCGATTCACATTTTATTTTGGACGTTTTGGACCTGGGGTTAATGTTCAAGAATTTGTGATTTCCAATCGAGGCCGGCATTTTTTATCCGTTCATCTTTGAACCATACTTATCTTGAAATCTGTAAGGCGAATACGATAGTCTATTTCAATCAGTTCAATCAATTCAGAAGCTCACGTTGGTTTCCAGATCTTTGATCTCAATTTCGATTCTCAATCTAAACTTGGCGGAGTATGAATGAACATGCATATTTTTTTTAAATTTTCTTTGTAACTTTCAATTTTATGTCACCAGTGAGCATTCATAAAGCAAAAAAAAGGCATACGCCTTTTGATAATGTTTAGTGTTTTTGACAAAACAGCTCCCCAAGCTCCTAAGCGAGCCGCATAAAGCTGATTCCAACTTAAACAATGGCCGCCATATGCAAGGAATGACCGTGAACTTTTTACCGTGAAATAATTATGCCAATAACCATCTTAAGATGGAAATTATTACCGAAGTCAGAATTCCTTTAGCGTTGTAATTTTTCAATCATTAAATCTTGGTCATTATATCATTTTCGAGGAGTTCCAACGAAAACCTATCGCTGGCAGTCAGTTTTTTATGCTTTTGCTCCTTGCCGCCTAGTGGATCCTGACTGATGATCGGTTTGTAAATATTTTATTCGCAAATCGTGATTTCCATTTCAATTAAACCGTTTTATTACTATTAAATTGCCAAGCACTACTGGTGAAGCGAAGCCGGCCAAACAGTCCTCCGGGCTTTTTGTTTTTGTTTATTCCGAATCGCAGAAAATGGTAGCAAAGCGCGCACAGCATCCGTGATCTCTCGGCGCTTTTCTTTAACTCTTTCTCTCTCTCCCACCCACCTCGCAATCTTCGAAGGTTAAGCTCTTCAGAATCTCCAATAAAAAACAAGAAGAGTAGGTATCATTTCCCAGAAGAAGCCACGCCACCACGCTTTAAATTTATAACATGGGAAAACATAAATCTCACCGGCCTGCTTCGTGATTGGCTGGATGAGAGCAAAGGCCTACTACTTTTTATGTTCTTGTATTGCCGCTAGCCGGTTGTTTGGACGAATGCTCGCTTGAACAAAAAAAACACGAACACCAAAGAAGAACCACCGTCAAAGAAACAGAAAGCAATGGAGATGTGATTGTGCATATACGCATCGTCAACACAGCCCCCCGATCCACCCACACTACCCCAAACCCCAATGGCTGGGGAGCATCGAATTCAAATTATTCGTCGCGTTCTCGATTTACCCTTAGGAACGGAGGAAGGTAGCAACCTATTGAAATCATCAAGCCAACAACATCAACCGTGAGTGGTCGAGGGAATCGTAAAATTAAAAAAAAAAAAACAAAATCAAAAACTACCTTCCTTTAATTTATGCGCACAGTCAGAGAGCCGTCTTTGATTGTGTTGTTCGAGCGTGTCTCTTTTTTCTCGCTGTTTTTTGCTTCTTACTTCTTTCTGGATGGAGGA
Source organism: Uranotaenia lowii (assembly GCF_029784155.1). Lineage (NCBI taxonomy): Eukaryota > Metazoa > Arthropoda > Insecta > Diptera > Culicidae > Uranotaenia > Uranotaenia lowii. Next base: position 6,977,022 of record NC_073692.1, on the reverse strand, counting down.
GCTATTTTCTTGGTTCTTTTTTTTGTTTCGATGAGACTGTCCCCATCCACAGCTGCATGGCCGCAACCGTGTTTGAGACTTGCCGACAAAGGGTTTCTTCTACCATCGACGACAAGTTGTCCCCTCAAGCCTCAAGCGTGGGGGATGAATTACACCCCCCTTCCCCTCCTACCAGTCGACTCCCCAGAAAGGTTGACAACACAGGGAGTGACATCGTTTGAGTGCGAAAGAGATGAATATATATTCTGTTGTGTAGTCGTCAATCGCGAGCCGCCGCGATACTACACGACAAAAACTGGCCGACTTTGACCATCAGTCAGAGCACATAACTTACGAAAAGTCGGCGAAACTTCAGAGGAATCTTGCCGATCCAGAAATCCGAATCCCAATGATCTTGAATGTTTGTGCTGTCGCCGATCCCTGGTGAGTTTTCGACGATTTTAGATATCAACATCTTACTAATTTCAACTAATATTTAAAATTTTTAGTAGTCCAAATCGCCAATTTATAAATTGGTCGATGTAAAACAAAAGCGGTCCCATGTGGCTTCCTTAAGGCATTACTTTAAAAGAAGTCTCTCATTTAGCTGGAATAAGAATTTCAACACTGACTTACTCTTTCACAGAGTTGATTTAAGATTTTAAGATCAAATACTATTTAAGTAGATGTTGGGAGAAATTTCCTCTAACGAAATCAAATTGTTGTACAATTTAAATCGACCGAAAATTAGTTTAATAATGCAAATGGCGCTAGCAAACCACGCCCTCAGTGTGATTGTAGAATCAAAACCTAAAAAACCAACAATACCGAACAACCAATCAACTACAACAAAGGAATCAAGGAATATAATCAACTCATCCTTGCCGTCAGCAGCAGATGCGACGCAACGCTTTGCATTTGGTGCAATGGAGGAACAAAACCCCGAGAAAAAACGAAAAAAAAAAACTAATGCGATCATCATCGGCGTCATCAACATATACTTCGCTCTCGGATCGGAACAAGTTGTTTCCCATCGCAGTAGGCAGATTGATAGGCACTTGGACTAGGAGGGAGGGTTGATTTAAATATTTAAACAGGGTCGTCCGTTGTGTGCTCTCGAGAGCCAAAAAAAGGGTGCCGCCGACTGGAAACCCCTTTTCAACGCATTTTTATCCTTTCGCAGAGGCATAAATGCATATTTAATCGGGTGAGCAGGTAGATTTTTTCTCTCTGTTAATTCAGTTGTGTTCGAAATAAAAAGGTCGATGATGTCCTTTTAGCAGGGCTTGTTTGTGCATATAAAATTACCTATTTCCGTTTGATTATACACTTCTGTCTGTCAGAAGGGTGGATTTTGGTGTCGGAATTGTAAAATGCATGTGGCATACCGTAAATTAACCCCTAAACTGCTGATTACAACACTTGATGGGGTTGAGGTGTATAATGGCGATGATGTTTATCTTTAAAATCGCTGTAAAGTGGGACGGTTTATGGGTTTTCCGTTCAGTTTCGCTTGTTCAGGTGAATTTTTGTAGTGAATTAAAAATTGTATGCAAGGGTGATGGTGTTGTTGCAGTGGACTTTTTTCGTTAGGCAAGAACGTCGACTTCGCTAAGACCAAGCCTACCGCAAGTTGCTATTTCGGTCGGTATTTTAGATGCTTTGATTGGTTGCGTTTTCATCTACTTACTTATTTTCGCACCCATTGTTGCGATTCAGGTTGGTATTTGTGTTTGTTTATTTTCTTATAGCGACTACCGGCTGCGTTGCTACCGGGTTGCTACATAAACGCATCCTGTAACAACCTACTGCTCGAATGCTATTTCTCGAATCAAGTTAGCAACTGTTGGTGCGATGATGGGTTGATAAATATGTTGCTGAATGTACTCGATTCGAGGTTTAGCAACCATTGGTGGGCCTGGTCTAAGGTGCTAATGTTTACATACACAAATGACATTGATTTATGGCAGCCGTGCAATGGTCATAAATAAGCAACCAAGGAGAGACACTGATCAAAGTTGACAATCGAAGGAGCCTTATGGTTTTGGAATGAAACAGAGCAGCAAATGCCAAGCAAGGAGTAAGCGACGATCGACACACTCAACGACATGTCGAAACGAGCAGACAAAAGTAGGAAAGAGTTGAATCACATCAGCCAAATCTACGCCATTGTTTTGTCAATTATCACATGGCCGATACACGGGAGTCTAGTTATGGCGACTAGGCGCTTTAGCACCATCTTGGTTTTCTTGTTTCATCTTTCTGATGTTGTTGTTGCTGCCTATATGTTACAGCATATTTATTTTGCTTGTGAATGGGCGTCGTTAATTGAATGAATGAAACCAATTCTCAAAGCTCATAATGTTTAAAACATGGCAGTAGTTGCTGGTGGTATATGTTTTCCGAAATTAAAAGTCACATCTTAAAATCGGTTTTTTTTATAGAAAGAGAGAAGGGTTGACACCCGGGTCAGATAACGAGCGTTGATGAATTATGGGATCTTTCTCTCCTGCTAGTAAGTAGTCGAGCCTCGTAAGTCGTAAGTCATGTAACCCCTAACCCACAGAAAAAGGTTAAAGCGACATCGAGGTGACGGCACACGATTATCGCCATGGCGACGCGAATGTGGACTGAACCGCTTTTGACGTAATTGATCGCGCAGCATTCGAATTAGCTGTTACGGATTGTCAACAATTTGTTCCTTAAATTTTCGGGTGAGAGTTGCGTCTGGCGCACAACCCCACGTTTTCGAAAGTCAACAAACAAAACGCATTATGATTGATACGCGAAGCCCGTATCATAAATACGCTATCGTTTGACTCGAATTTTCTTTCGCGGTCAAGCAGGCCATGCGCTTTCTCCTGCAATGCAGTGTAGTGTGGTGCCAATACTGTGGGTTTATAGCGCGCCGCTGATAAAACGCCTACTGCTCCACGCGTGTGTGATGCGCGCAGGGGTGCGTTGCGTAAGCTTCAAAATTGTAATTATCGAAAGGGGTTGCCTGTTTGTAGCCGTTTTAAAATTGAAATTTATGACGTTTATTGATCAGTGATAGTGGCAATATTTTTGAACATCGTTCGTCGTTTTATCGGGCAAGGAAAATCTGAAACTAGGAAAACGTTTTTCCAAACGTCAAATGAACTTGCGAGGGTGAGGTGAATGTGTACAAAGAAACCGGCAGTTTTAATCACAGAAAAGGGGTAACTCGCGCAGGGGTTGAGCAATCGGGCAGAAAGCAAATTATTATACGATATTTGTTGCAGCCCAGAGTGACATGATTGATTCTTCCAACAAGGGAAACAGTTACACGATTAGAGATGCGTCCTCTACCCGGTTGATTGCAGCTGCAGCCAATTTCGTTGCCTCTACGTGCTTTGCGCACAATATGCATGAAGTTTTGCACAAATGGAGCAGCTTCTGTGGAATGAAGGCAAAACAGGGAAGGGGTTTTTTTCTTCATATGCAATATATGTATATGCCACCATATTTGTTTGTTGCATGACGTACACCCAAAATTCAGCCTCTGTGCCAATGGCGTGTAGTCAATTTCATAGCATCATTGGTACAAGAAGATAACGCGACCGGCACTGATTCGATTTGCGCCCACCGGCATTAAACTCCCAGCGCAACCGAATTGCGTATGTCTGAATGAAACAAAATAAAAACGTTTTCGCTTCCCTCCCCATCGCATCACAAGCCGAAGAAGGATGGAAATAAATACCGGCCAACACCAGGCAGCCAGCGAACCGAGCACTGCGCGTGTGAATGTAGCAAAAGCAACAACAAAAACATCCTTCTAATTCAATCAACCGGCAAACACGGCTAAGCTGTGCATGTGTATGTAGCTAAAGCAACAACAAAAACATTCCTTCAATTTACCGGCAAACAATCATCGGCCAAGCTGCCCGGCTTTAGCAGCTGTGTATATGTAGCGTGTGTATGTAATAGCAGGCAGTAAGCAAAGCACAGTTCTCATTCAATGGGTTTCCCGTTCCTTCACTCCCGTTCCCTTTCCCGTTTCCATCTTAAGACAAAGGAATGCATTGAAAGGAGGCCAAACGCCGGGAAGCCGCCGTTGTACGTTTTTTGTGATTGATCGGTGGCAGAAAGCGTATGACAAATATACCTCGTCCTACATGAAGCTCGAATAGTACACTGGTTAGGATGTCGGACTGGCAAGACGATACAATTGGTGATGTGAGTTCGATTCTCACTACAGCGCTGTGGTTTTAATTTTTATTTTCTTGTTTCTGGGATAAATTATCCAATAGGAAGGAAATCCCATAAAATGTTTTTCTTGTTTCGCTTGAATGTAGTGGTCATCATTTTGGTTGGGAGCCGAGTCCTTATGCCAGTTACGGTTTTTCAAACATACCGTCTTCGGCACAGTGCACATTTCAGCGCATTATCGGCACAGAGATTTGCTAAATAGGCATTGGATTTTTGCAACCTCTTCTATGGGTGTAGGGTTAAGTTGAGGAAAATTGTTATCTGCATTTTCCATCAAATGCATCATCTTTGGTGACGTTATCCAAATTCTTTTTTTTATTTCGAAAAAGTCTAATTCGTTAAAAATTACTTGATTGATATTTCTGGCAAAAACGCAGAAAAAAACCTTCACCTGACTTACTAATATTCATATTTATTTAAGTTTGAAGAAATCGCTATGAACCCATTCAAATCTTCAACAGCTCCTTCAACGTAAAGAATAACACCAACATTAATCCGAAAGGGTTGGCATTCATTCAAATAACAATCATTCAGCAGCAAACGTTCACACCTCGTGTTCAAATATTTACAATTCCGGTCCCCGATCGCAGTTTAATGAACCCGAAAGACCCAAAAATTACGACCTTCACAAAACACTTAATCCACATTATGAAATAATCTTCCTCTAAAGGTCCCAGAAAATGTGTTCCTAGAGGACGAGCACGAGTCAAGCACACGCATTTTTTTTCTCTCGTCTTGTGAGTGTGCTATAAAAACCCCTTTTGTTCGAACAAAGTCCGGAAACACTTGGGTGCGAATAGGAAAAAAGGGGCCGCAAGAAAGTTAAAGGGGGACCCCATCTTCTTGACTCCGGTCTGGTGGTTGATTTAAGAAGCTGCTGCTGAGGAACAAATGATCCGTGTAAATTCGCGGCTTTGAACCCCTTTTTTTCAACCCTTGGCTTGGAGATTCTACCAGACAGATAGATAGGCGAACGACAAGAACAAGAAAAAAGGATTCAAAGGAATTGATTGTCCGGGTTGAGTCTGGATCAGGGTCACTGTCGGCCCAAGGGAATACCAATCGATTGGTTCGAGTGTGTTTGTTGTTGTTCCTTTTTCCTTGCATTCTTACGCTTTTATGGGACCTTTCGGTTGAGGAAGAGTCACAAACTTATGTCACCTCTTTTGCTTCTCGGGAGTGTTTTTAAACAAACATACGACAACGAAAACAAAACGAAAAAGAATCTAAGAGACATCAACGAACATCCGCAGGTAGAACCAATGAAGGATGTGTGTAATCCTTTAGGTCTCAATGGAAGTCACATTCGTTAATACTCATTTGAAGGAGACTTTCGGAAAGAAGGGGTTCGTTAGGAGCCACGTGTCGAAAAGGAACCTTGAAGAAAGCTAAAGATATTAGGGATCACCTGTTCGAGAAATTGACTGGCTGTAACATCTGCCTTTAGGAATTTACATATTAGATTGGACTTTCCTTTCTATTTAGAATTTTTCTGTGCATCAGTTTCAATAATCCAGATCAAAGAACTTTGAATTTTCTAGCGTTTTGGTATGATTATGTCTGTTTCAAGGATAGTAAAGACTCAAAGCGGTGGTTTACAAGTACAGTGGGGGGCAAAATAAAGTGTCCAAATTATTTTTTCATCATTTCTTTTATTTTTCTTGTTAAAATTCACCGAAAACACATCGTAATCATTTTTAAAATATTGTTTATTATGTTCTTTTTAATTTTTGTTTATGTTGCGCCGGTAAAAAAAGAAAGGTTTCTGATAGAAAAAAAAACAATTAATATTCCAAAAAAAAAAAAATGGGCAAAATAAAGTGTCCAACTCGAAAATCAATATAATTTCGATAAGTTTCCATCGCGAGGCCCCTCTAATTTGTTTGTTTTGTGTATTTTGACGTTTCATAAACAACTGGCTTGGCTCTGGAGTATTCAAACAGGTGTCTACATTCGAATAAGTTGTAAAATATGGAGAACGCATAAATTTCTGGTTCCATTCCGTTGTCCATCGGGAAACTGGTGGTTCGTGATGTGAATAACGGTCAAACGCTCCGGGAAGTGGCCAAGCACTACGAAATCAGCAAAGACAGCGGTATCAAAAATCATGAAGAACATGAAAACGTTCGGATCGGAGATGGATCGCCCAGGAAGAGGACAAAAGCCCAAGACAGATGCCAGAACGGACAAGAAAATCATTCTTGATGTGAAGAAAAACGCAATAATAACGATCCGGCAGATACAGTAAGAGCTCCAATTTTCGGTATTGCGTTGTACTGTTCGTCGCCGCATCCATGCAAAGGAGTACCATAGAAAGATTGCAGTGAAAAGGCCTTTCATCAGCCAGGTGAACAAGGCTAAGCGGACCAAGTTCGCCAAGAAACACGCCGATAAACGGCTCGAGTACTGGAAAACATTGTTGTGGGCCGACGAATCCAAATTCGAGCTATTCAACCGGAAGAAGCGGGATCATATGTGGCGCAAGTCGGGTAAGGAGCTCCAAGATCGCCATATCCAAGGAACAGTCAAGTACGGAGGAGGTAACGTGATGGTGTGGGGGTGCTTTTCTTGGGGTGGGGTGGGCAATTTGGTAAAAATTGACGGAATCATGACAGCTGAGTCATATTCCAATATCCTGCGGGAAAACCTCGAGGTATTCCCTCATCAAGACGGGCCTCGAAGAGCGCTTCGTTTTACAGCAGAATAACGATCCGAAGCATACGGTCAATCTGATGAGGTCATTTTCCCGTTCCTGCCGCTTTAAACCCCTTGAATGGCCCCCACAAAGTCCTGATCTGAACCCCATCGAAAATTTGTGGACCATCCTCGATGCTCTGATTGATAAGACTGATGTGACAAATTAAAAATACTTATTTTGATGCCATGGAGCATGCGTGGGAGGAACTCGACCCACAACACTTGCACAACCTTGTTGAAAGTATACCGAAGCACTTGTAGGAGGTGTTGAAGGCCGAAGGAGGCCATACCCATTATTAAATCGTTCTTGTTTGCCTTCAGTTTGAATCAATTTGAAGCTGTACCGATCTGGACACTTTATTTTGCCCCTGTTTTTTTTGGAATATTAACTGTTTTTTTTTCTATCAGAAAAACTGTTTTTTTTAACAGCGCAACATTAACAAAAATTTAAAAGAACATAATAAACATTATTTCAAAAATGATAACGATGCGTTTTTGTTGAATTTTAACCAGAAAAAAAAAGAAATTGAAAAAAAATAATTTGGACACTTTATTTTGCCCCTCACTGTAGGTATGTCGAAAGGATAAACCACTGAAACAATCGAACCGACTAGTATCTTATTCTAGCCATTTCCATATCATTGTGAATTCTGTTCTTGATCCCAGCGAAAAAAAGGGGAAAACTAAGCCATCATCCTGTGAAATCCCATCTGGTGGTCAATTTTAAATAAAAATTAATGGCATTTGCCCGGACCAACCGAAGTCTGAACACACTCAATCGGACTCTTTTCGCTTCAATTCACAATTGCCATTTGATATTCTAAAAACACCGTCCTACTACAGTTATCCGCTTTCTTCTTTCCTTGGGCAAATGCTCTAAATCCACCTCGTACAGTCCACATAAGCAGAGTACCGGATTCGAAACAGAGAAAATGGTGAGGGTGGATCAGCTGGACCGTTGGTTGTCCAAACCAACCCACATACATACGTAGAGAAGTCGGTGAGCATCTGTGCTTCTTCTCGAAAATAGCAGTTTCGAATAGCATCCCAAGTCCATCTGTCTGTTTGCATATCGTTTTCTCTCGGTCGACGTGAAAATCCTTTTACGATCTCGGTTCTCGGAGACTGGAATTTAAATCTACTGCTAACCGGGAGCTGGTTTCTGCTGGCCAATGTTCACATAATGCAATTTAGCGCTTGACTGAACATTTGATCCCGAGCGAAATCCCATCCTCGGCACTCAATTTCCCCAACAGAATTTTTCACACTTGGTGCTCTGCATTATACAAAATTTATGCAAAAGACCTGATTTTGCTACAAAATCACTGCCTTCTGGTCAAGAAGCTGGTTGCCAGATAAACCAGCGATGAATATCAATCAGGTCCCTTTCCTTGACCATCAGCTGCTGGTTCTGCTGACTTGGCATTGAAAATCGGCCACAGCAATGTGCCAATAAAAATTCATATCTCGAACATCAAATATTCATAATCAGCACCCTTTTTTTGCTACGTCCTCTTGTTTGCTACAGCAAAACGATAAGTCAAGAAGTAAGCGTGAACCCTTCTTTGCATACTACGTCCTACTGTTGTCCTTTTTTGCTGTGCTGTTGGATGTTGTCTCCCATTTGATAAGCCCCGATGGCTTCGAACACATTCAATATTTAAAATCCACTTGTGGCGAATGCGATAAGCTCTGTTGTCCGGTTGTTGGAAGAAAAATGTGTGAATTCCAGCGAATGATTTGAAATATGAACTAGTCATCGTATCTCGATAAATGGATCTAATAAATAGACGCAAAACTTGGTACAGTTTCGAGTAAATCGATGCAACTTAGCTTAGCTTAGCTCACATCCATCTTAAATCATTGAACCCGAAATGATTCATACAATTTTTTTTGGATAATCATTGACCGAGGTCAAAGTTCAAAAGAATGTTGCCTGGGATTGGCAGTATATTTACATTGCCCAAAACTGATGCTCTCTCTTTTATCATCAATAACGGTGCCGGCCACGTCCGACAGACAGATAGTCAATAGATAGTTTGAAAAAGAAAGAAGAGATGAAAGATCAATGTTGTGAATTAGGACCGAGGTTTTTGAAAGTATGGGTTTTTGAAAGTATGGGTAAAAGGATTTCATCAGGAGGCACTTTTGACTAGTGCGGTCATATAAAACTAATAACTTTTTCTACGATTTCCAATGAATTCTTAGTGAAACTCTACACCCATAGAAGAGGTTGCAAAAATCCAATGCCTATTTAGCACATCTCTGTGCCGATAATGCGCTGAAATGTGCACTGTGCCGAAGATGATATGTTTGAAAAACCGTAACTGGCATAAGGACTCGGCTCCCAACTAAAATGATGCATGACCACTACATTCAAGCAAAACAAGAAAAACATTTTATGGGATTTCGTTCCTATTGGATAATTCATCCCAGAAACAAGAAAATAAAAATATAAAAACCACAGCGCCCGTAGGGAGAATCGAACTCAAATTACTAATCAATTGGTCTTGCCAGACCGACATCTTAACCAGTGTACTATTTGAGCTTCATGCAGGAAGAGGGATATTTGTCATAGGCATTCTGCCACCGATCAATCACAAAAGAAACGCACGACAGTGGCTTCCCGGCGTTTGGCCTCCTTTCAAAGTATTCATTTGTCTTGCGATGGAAACGGGAAAGGGAACGGGAGTGGAGGAAACGGGAAACCCATTGAATGAGAACTGTGCTTTGCTTACTGCCTGCTATTACATACACACGCTACATATACACAGCTGCTAAAGCCGGGCAGCTTGGCCGGTGCTTGTTTGCCGGTGAATTGAAGGAATATATTCTTGTTGCTTTTGCTACATACACACGCACAGCTTAGCCGTGGTTGTTTGTCGGCGAATTGAATTGAACGAATGTTTTTTTTGTTGTTGCTTTTACTGCATACACACGCACAGCTCGGCCGTGGTTGTTTGCCGGTTGATTGAAGGGATTGAATTAGAAGGATGTTTTTGTTGTTGCTTTTGCTACATTCACACGCACAGTGCTCGGTTCGCTGGCTGCCTGGTGTTGGCCGGTATTTATTTCCATCCTTCTTCGTCTTGTGATGCGATAGGGAGGGACGTGAAAGCGTTTTTATTTTGTTTCTTTCAGACATACGCAATTCGGTTAACTTGGGAGATTAATGCCGGTGGGAGCAAATCGAATCAGCACCGATCGCGTTATCTTCTTGTACCAATGATGCTATGTATTTGACTACACGCCATTGGCACAGAGGCTGAATTTTGGGTGTAATATTTACAGTTAATCAAGTTCCATAATCATAATGGAATTGCTTTCAAGATTTGAACACAGATCCTTTTAAATGAGTGCAATGAAGACCGATTGAAAACAAGTTATATTTTTAGAACCCAGTGTCCGGCACAAAAACGCTAATCCGCTAATCGCTAATTAGTCCGCTAATTTTCGGATAGCAAAATAATTTTCTCGTTATATTTTTCTTCAGCTAGCGGATAAGAAAGTTCCGTTAATTTTAAGTTCCGCTAACTGAAGAACGCTACCTTTTTGAAGTGTTAATTTGGCCATAGACTTCATGAAGTCATAAATTTGGCATCATTCAGATTTAAAATTTTGAATCCGATCAGGTATTTAAATTTTCGTTAAAGATTGATTTCAGAAGCTATTCGATCTCGATTTTGACTAGAATCATAGGAATAGTTGTGAAAAATTGAAATTTCCAGAACAAAATAAGTCAATAAATCCATCAATCTTTTGAGCATTAATGTCAAGATGAAAAACTATTTCGGACAAAACAAAACATGTAGCTAAAGAGAATCTTTGCATTAACTGATGATGATTTTTTTCCTTTTACTTTCCACCAAATACGCTAACTAAAAATAGAAGTGGACTGACGAAACTGTCCATATAAGAAATATTACAAAATAAGTTCGAAAACTGCCCCTATTGATATCATTTAACAACTTTTCTAGTCAATATTATAATAAAAGGTGACTGCAAAATTTGTCTTTTGCTTATCTTTTTCAGAACTTTTTACTATCGATTAGCGATTAGCGCTTTATTATAGATCGATAACTTTAACGCAACATTTAACGGTTTTAATTAGCGATCGCTAACTTTGACCGATATAGCGATTCAATTAGTTGCCGAACACTGTTAGAACCTTACGCTGTAAAAGTTTTAAACCAAATCCAGCTATTGCTTCCAACAAAAAGTAACGTTTCGAACCTGGTTTTAATGTTTTAATAAAAATGAAAAAAACAAAAACAGTTCACTACTTTCAAAAAATCACTTGCAATAAAATAAAAACGAATGAATTCACCAATTCGCTAAGTTATCGAAATCACAGAAAATCTGTAATTTCACATAATTTTGAGCAAATTTTGATCACAAATTTCATAGAATTTTTGAATTTTGAATTGATTTTCAAAATTATATATTTTTTGGCCAATATAAAATTTAGATTTTTTACTATTAATTAAAAAAGTATGATAACATTCGTAAGTTTGATTGATTTTACCCAACTTAAATGTGAAAAAGACTCAATTTATCATTAATTATCAATGAAATTAAAGGAAATCGAATCAAAGTTAACTATCACAGATTTTTTGGATAAAATCAAAGAAAGTTAAAATATTTCTCAAAAACACACAATTTTTTTCATCAATCTTGCTCCTAAGGCAAAATTCCTTTTCAATCCTTGGATTTAATTACGAGCTGCATTTAGGATTTTCCGGAAAGTAGATTTGGTTTCTTCCTAAAGGCCACTTCTTGCGAATTTTTTTCGGGGCTCGATCTTTAATCAATTTTTAACGTCCAATTTCTTATCCTTCTTCATGATCTTTCTTCTAGTCGCCGATGCTATTTATAGCACGACTCGGAATTACTTTATAGGCAAGCTCCTATTAATGGTCCAGTTACTGAGATTAAATTGACCAGCGTTATTCTTTTATAATCCGGGGAGTTTACAATCATTTATACTAAGGTTGCCAGATTGGTCGGTTTTGCCCGGATATTTGATATAAAATTTGGGAACAATCCGTCCCGGTTGCTCGGATTTCTTTGAAAAATGCCTGGATTTTTCCCGGGTTATTCGGCAAATAAAACAAAAAAAAAATTGTTTTGTGAAATTTTCCATTTATGCTTTTATGCCAAATTTTTTTGACCAAGTTATAAAAAAATAATCATGAAAGGTTGTCCGTGAGTTCAACACTTTGTTTTTTGAATGACTTTTGAATGCATGGTTGGAAATTGATAAAATTTTCAGCGAAAATGTGGTGACAATAAATGTGGTGACAATTAATAAAGTGGTTTTTGAAATATCGTGAAAGTTCATAACCAAAATTTTTTGGTCAGGATCGAGAAAAATCCAGGGAAGTCCCAGTGAGAGACCCAAAAACAGCTTGGAAATCAACTATTTGACCAAAGTTCATGTGGTAAACCAAGTCCTAGAAGATCTAACAGTGAGATTAAATTCGTATAAAAGTGAAGATGATCGATCCCATGAAGCTATGGAATGTGAGAGGTTTTTTCAAGCTCAATCCGAAAATATCAATAGGAAGTGATAAAAAAGATATATTTTTCTGACTGGTTCGTCCAGTTGACTAAATAAGCCTGAGTCCATCTCTACAAGGTAGAAAAGCTTCCCACCGGTAAAATAAACAAAATACGCTGGTCAAATCGTGCGCAAAATATTAAGACTGCTAGTGGGGAAATATTTTGGGTCACAAGGCTAAAGGTTATCCAACCGATGACTGTTAGGCCAAATAAATGTTTAGGCCGATTGGACGATAGGTCGTATGCTCGTTAGGCGGAATGGACGATAATCCGAATGAATTTGACACCGAATGGATGTTAGACCGCCTGGGCAGTAGCTGGAAAAGATGATTGGCCGAATGAATTTAAGATATCGGCCATTCGCCCTAACATCCATTGCACCATTGCGCTATCCCTCCTAACATCCATCCGGGCTAACAATTTTCGACCAGTAACCGAACACCCTTTGGACTAGTTATGTTAGTCTTTGTATCTTTTAGTAGGAATTAGACTATTTGTTTCAATTTTGGCGTAATGAAAGCGCACACGAGTTTTTTACTTAATTTTTTTTCATTAAAAAACCTGTTCTTAGGTACCTAAAAATTTTAACTTTTACTCTTTACTACAGAATATTGTGAAGATTTCAATAACACCAAAACAAATTTTATGTATATTTTTTGTTTAAGAAAAAAAAAACTAATTGATGTATCAATAACGAAGCGTTGTTGATTCTCTGTTGGCGGCATTCAAGTTACCCAACGTCGTATCGGTTAAAACCTCATAACGATGTCGCTAATCGAAATCGCGTGGCGACCGTGTGTCCTCCAAACGGTTGGAGGGAGAATAAAAAACTCGTAGGGCTGCAAGATGCAAACGACGAGTCCATTTTCAGCTAACCCCTTCCCTGAAAAGTTCCTATTCTCTCGCCTCTTTTTTGTTTTTTTTTTTTCCATCGGTGGCCAATCCGCAACTCCGCGCGCGTGGCAGCGCACAATAGAAGCCGGAAGGAAAGGATTGAATTTCTATTTTTTCTCCTTTTCTTTATATCCCGAATCTGGATGGCAGTCCCGTTCGCTTTACGGAACTGTTTCTTTCCGTCCCGATTCCTAATTCTGGGGCCGGGACGGAACAAACAGGCAATTGATTAGTGTTATTGGCGCAAAAAAGCGACTTAATTTTCGGCACGTGACCTTAACTCTTTTCCCATCTTTTTACCGGGAAGGGTGAATGTGATAAAAAAAAACTGTATTGAATATCAATTCGAGTGCAATTTTAGGCAATTTCCTTGATCGATTACCAAACGAGATAACAACAACTTACCATTCGAAGGAGGCGGTGACGGTGATTTTGACAGCCTACTGATATCTGGAATGAGAATGAAGCAAAGATGGGAAAATATTAGCGAAATGTGTAGGCTAACATAGTAGGCTGAATTGAGTTCAAAAAAATAGCAACGGGTTGCGTCGGCCGAAGACGGGGACAAATTGTGCCTGTGCTGACATATTGGAAAATCAGCTTTGCATATTTGGCGAATGCCGAACGCAGCAACAAAACTGAAGGAGGAAAAAATAGCAGTTCAAAGACGAAGAAAACACTAGAAAGAGCATCTGCGCGCACCTTGTTTCCGTTTCTTTTGTGGACGATCAATCCATTCGAAGAAGCCCCATGGCTATGCTTTTCAACTTTTTTCATAGAGAAATAAAACAGAGCCACAATCGAAGCCGAGCCAGAAAGAAAAGCAGTGTGGAAGAAGAATGCAGAAGCACATCCTCATCTGTGCACATTTTTGGTTTTGAATGCTCATTTCATGCTGCAGATACAAATGCAGAGAAGAATCTGAGCTAGTGCAGGTGAGCTGCTGCAGTACCTAGGGGAGAGGCAGGCTATATGCGCTTATTAAGGAAAGCATTCATTTTCTCCCATATTCCAATAGATAGGAGTCTGAAAACTATATGCACATGAGCGGAAATCTGTTTTCTATACGTAAGAGCAATTTTTCGGTTAAAATCTCTTACAGTTTTTGTGAAAATAATTTTATATTAAAAGAAGTCAAAATAGCCGATTTCAGAAACCGGCGGGTTAAATGCGCATATTTATGTTTTAAGCTATATTTCATTTACACTTGCAATATTTTGAAATTATTTAATTGAAAATTGTAGAAACGGATGTTAAGGATACGTCAAGGCTGAAATTTTTGTGAAATTTTTAACATCACTAGTTTATTTGCACGAAACATAGTTAAGTATGCCATATGGCCATATTTCGTGGTAATATTTTGCTCATATTGTATTTTTATCGGATCAGTATGAAGTTCTTCTTTTTTCGCTGTAAGATCGTGATTTGAGCGTAGATTTAATGTATAAATGATAGAAAGTAAAAAATTTATAAGAATAATCTATTTTTCTTGATATAGGCATTTAACCTGCCTTGATATGGGCATTCAGAACCTGTCTCTTATTCCAAAATCTTATCATTTACAACTTTGCCAAAAGTTTCAATTTGTTGAATTTTCGATTTCTAGATGAATAAGAAAGATAAACCATCAAAATTTTTGTTCACAGAATCTTTACGCACAATAATTAAAGTTCAATATATTATATCAAAACTGACAAAAATCTTGTTTGAATTTTTAAAGTTTTTCGGCTTTATATAACAATTTAATTCATCATGCCATGTTTTAAAAGCGTATTACCCTTAAACTGCACTGATTAGATATGATGAACCTTTAGCCATATCGTCAATCGGCTGTATGCGCATATTACCCAACATGCGCATTTAGGAACACTTCCCCCTACAGGGAATGCAAGGCAAAAAACTAGCATGAAATCGATGGGCTCGTCTGCATAGGCAATAGGAAATTCGAGCTTCGATTACCTCCGGCTTCGGATAGGATAGGAACCTTCATTTTAGCTTCTTTTTTTGATTAACAACGTTGTTTTTTTTTTACTGTTTATATGGCCGGGCTTCGACCAGACCGAACTGAGCGCCATGAGAAAATTTTAAAACAACCGAAATTGCATCTCGTACAATCGCTATTCTAGATAGAAAAAGCGAGAATGTTTGACTGAAATGAATTTTTTGGATTAAAAACTATAAATTTTGGTTCATAAACATCAAGGATTAAGACTCTTGATGAAAATATTTGCACATAAAGTTCTTTTGCCTAGAAAAAATGCTGATGGCGTTCAGTTCGGTCTGGTCGAATCCCGACCATATTATCAATTGTTATTAGAACGGTTTCAATTCATCTAGAAAATACTACAAGGTTAGGAGTAATGACAATATGCTGGCATGGTTGTATCAATGTCTCAATATCAATGGTTCACTCATTTGAGTAATGTTTAAAATTTCCAACTTTACAATGATTTCAAATAATCACCTTTGGAAGATTTTATTCTCTTCAAAAATTTAGGGATCGAACTACCCTTCTGGTAACCACAATCGGATCTATTCGTCACCCTGATCCTATCGCAAGTTGACCAGTGTGTGTCCCACACGGATTGACCCCATCAATCACGGGTTCAATTCTTCACGGTCAACGAGTTCAATTTATGGTGGCAGCATCCCGGCATTCTTCGGGACTGGCGGCTTCGTCCGACAGCTGGAACCAACCTGATTAAAAATTCGTCCGTTCGGGGTCACCCGAAATCGGATTCCCGTCAGGCACGCGTCATAACCGCATCGAATGCTTGTCCAGTTGACAAAAGCGCCCCTCGGTTGTCATCCCGTTCGCACTTCTTTTTCGTTGAAAAGAACTAAATTAGATGACCCCGGTCCGGAGACTATTGTTGCTTTTTCCCCGTCGATATATTCTCATTCTCGCCAAAACCCATCGAATATGGTGGTATTTTTGCGAGAAAAAATGTGCTGGATCATGACCCTTTCAGTGTCTGATCCTACGGCTTGGCGAGAGTCGTAAAATGAAACCTTTTTATATCCAAATGAAGTAAAATGTTGCGACAAATGTGTTTTTAGGCCCGGGCCTATCGTGTAAAGGATTCTTTTCGGCCAACGATGAATGACCACGTTCTGAACGTACAGCTACATATAAATCGAAAGGCCATCTGCCCCCGCCACCTTCCCGAGTTAGCAAGCCCGGTCAGAGGTCAGGCTTTGGACATTAATAAGAGCACATTATACCTATTATTTACAGCAGCCCTGGTGTAGCTTCGTTTGGTTTTGTGTCTTGTGTGGTGACAACCGAGAACGGGCCCAGGCTCGAATTTCACATCCATATTTTACGAGTTACTTATGGAAAGTGTCCTTCTCCCGAACCCTGATGGTCGATACACACGATTATTGTTCCCAGAGGGGTTTAAAATTTATACACCCGGCAGCAATGGCGATACGCAAACGACCGCATTCGCAGCATCCCTTCGCATCGAACGCTAAAAGTGTCCGGTCCATTCCTCGGACTCTGGTAGGACAGGGTTGCTTCTAGTCTCGATGCTGATGTGTTTTTATGGATTCAGAACCTGATAACTCGAGAGTAATCGGAGCGCGAACATTTCGCATACCTGACTCTGGTCCTTCGAGCCGGATCACATTTGTTCGTCCTTCGAATGAGGCATTCCGCTTTCCAGTATGCAGAAAAGTCCCCGAATTATTCCACCGGTATTATGCCAGCAGTCACGACGACGGGCTAGGGGTAGAGGGAAAACGAGAATCCCGATGGACAAGTCCAAATATTTTTATGCAAATCGATCATCAGTACGATAGTCCGTTCAGACATGGACACGCGTTTGGTTTTGCGTGCATCCAGGCGTTCAGTAGGGGCCCCTGATGGAATTGAAATAGTTGTTTTTTCCTCTTCTCATTTTCAAACCGAAGGGACCGTGTGTGCGTGACGAAATGCTACGGAGGGCGACAACATTTGACCTTCTGTTGCAATTCAATGAATTGCTTCGAGACCATCATTTGGAAAGAGTGTATTAAACATACCTACTATCGACTGATGTCGACTAATCTCGTTGAATGACAGGCTTCTTCTAAGGTTACAATTAAAATTTTAATCTAAATTTTTAAATTTTTTGAACCTTAGTTTTATACTCATCGTTTCGTCATTACATCTTTTGCAAATGTTCATACAATTTTTTTGCGTCTCACGCCAGCTTACCGATCGTATACAGATCGGTCATTTGCGTAGCATTGGCAGTGGTTTAATTAATTGTTGTTGCAACGATGCAACGTGTTTAGAAAAGTGGATGCTATTTTATGCTAAACGGTCGATAATTTATCTCCATACTGACTGAGGGGTGACTGCTTGGCTTGGCTATTGATGGCTGAGGGATTCATAAAAATAACGATGACCAACTTCAATTTTTATGCAAAGTCATGTGTACTTTTCGTAGCTTTTTTCTCAATGCACAAAAAAACAAATTCCCCTATCAAAAAAGGTAAACTCCGTAATGAGTATGCATATTTCTCCCTGGCAAAAGTGATAAAGCTAGGTTGTTTTTTTCTGGATTTATTGTTATTGCTAATCTTTTATTTTTTTGGTTCCTTACAATTTCGGGTGCTGCAAGTGGGAAGAAAAAAAAAAGCTTCCAACAGCGAAAGGGATTGTCCGGTTCTATATATTTTCTCTACCTTTAGCATAACTGCACAAAAGGAAACAACGAATGCAATTTGCAGCTTTGCGTCTTTGTTGTCGAGAGAGTGAAAAAATGGAGAAAAATCGTGCGTGTAATTTATTTACCTATTTTATGTGATTTTTTTTCTCCTCTTTCAAAAGAGTCCAGTCAAGGCTATGGGAAACAGCGGGACAGTTTCAGCTTTCAGAAGGTTTTGCTCAAAATTGAAGTCACCCGAATTTGTTTCCTTTTCTTAATTTTTTAAAAATGAATGTCACCAAAATTAAAAATTGTTTTGAATATCGATATGCTAGATGTGTCAAAAAATTTAAAAAAAAAATCGAAGACTACTGCATTTTCTAGTAAATGGTCAGCTTTCATCCGCGTACCCTTTTTTGGGTTTCTGATTAACATTTTTTTTTGTCAGGGATAATATTTTGTCCAAAAATCAAAGCAAAATGATTTTAAAATGCAAAAATCACACTAAGGTGAACGACGAACAACTCAATCAAACCTTCTTGAAAGTTGCTGTGTGCCAACGGCAAACGGCAGCAGGTGTAAATTTGAATGTTTCTTTGTTTAATTTTGTTTGACTTTTGAGTAAACGTTATGGCCGTGTATCATTAAAAGCAAGCGAACCAAGAATGAACTCACTCACTCAGTCAGACTGTTGCACCAGCCAAAGAATTTCCCTTCTTGTGCCGACGACGACGGCGCTCAAAATTAAGCCAAAAAATTTAAATCATCCTCTTCTTAACGATCAACGAAGTCGTCACGTGAACTCAAAAAAAGAAGAAAAAAATGAACCCGTAAAACTCATTAGCGTCCATTCATTAATTAGTTCCCCCCATCGAGTTGAATGAGTTCGGGAGATAGTGTAGTACGACTCCGGTCCAAAATTAAATGAAAACGACTCAAAACGCAAATTTTGATTTAAATTTTCTTTCCGACACGTTTGCTGCTTGTCCGAGAGCGTAATGGTGATTTGCAAATGGTATATGGTGTCTTTTCAGTAGGCTTTGCGTTTTCTTTTATCGCGCGCGGCGACTTGTTGGACTACTTGGATGGATGATGGACTAATTTAGAAAAGTGGCCTTCCTAGAGTAGTCACCTGTTTTTTTTCTCGATCGCCGCCTACCATTCAGTTAAACGAAATCGCAGTTGCGCCGCGGAAGCTTATCAAAGTAACCAGTTAATGGTTCCAGTACGGAATTATGGTACCTAATGTGTATTCGGGCTTTTATTTGCCAAATCCATTAATCAACTTGATTTATACGGTTTTAATGATAATGATGAATATTCGCACAAGCCGCAAATTTTGTTTGAAGATCTCCACTCGGCTGGGAAATTGCTCGAAAAACTAAGTCCGGGACAAGCAGCGATCTATGGACTCAAGCTCTAGCGTATGGAAGCGCAGCATTTAAATCACCGCTTTTTTCCTCTTTCACTCACATATCATATCACATCATACATATCATACCGAAACTACTAAATACGAGTAAGGGGAGAAAAGGTGCCCCATGTGCCCGATATGTTGTTTATGCATGCATGCATGCATTCAGGCATGTTGCAGGAGCCTTCAAGCCACCAAGCCTGCCTCCAAAGATGACGGGCAGCGATGAAGAGGAATTGATGAGATGGTCTCTAGGCAAGTTTACTTTTTCCTGCTTCATCCATCGAAATGGTATTCAATTACAATTTCTCTCCGATCGTTGTCACACATTTAGACATCAATTATCATACGAGCGCCGTACGTTTCAGCATTTCGAAAATGGGGCTGATTTACATAACGTTCTGCGCCGCTCGCCGCTTCATGGAAATATGTAAGAAGCCTTCTGCGTCTCTCTGCACACCTGTAACTCTTGATGAGACCCTGTCGTAGTTGTTATTCTTATTATTATTGTTGTTGGCCCACAGTCAGTCGGAAAATTATATGTAGGTACCTATATCTATATCTATATATAGAGATAAATTACTTTTCGAAAACAGAAACCCAGCTCATTATGGCATATTTTTTATGCATGCACAATTGTGCTGAGTTGCCTCTGCATGCTTCTCTACTGCGTTACAATTTGCTAAGTTGTTTTACAGTTTGTTTTTGTTTTGCGCAAGGCTCCTTGCATTTCGAGTTCTTGTTCGGGCTAAAAACGTCTGTCTGTTGTGTTCAGTGCGCAACATCGCACAGTGGGCTTGAAATATTTAATTGTTTGTCTTGTGATTTTCGTTCTAGTTTTATAAACTTAATTGTATGAAATGTTGAGAAGAAGAAGAAGAAAAACTGTTAGCTGTTGGAAGTAATTATGCTGTTTTTTCGAGTACCCCAAATTTGAGAGCTCAATTTTGATGATTACATCGGACATCGCTCGATGTTTGAAACGAGTACAAAATTATTTTCTTCTAACAGATTTTGTTTACAGGGAGAAACATTTGAAAATGTCAATCTGTTTTTCCAGACGACTTTTCAAGAACCCCCTTTTGACCCATTGTGCATCGTAAGCAAATTTTTGCCTAGGCTTGCCTCGATTAGCCACTAAACTGGCAAACATGAATTGTGTTTTTTCCTTCAATTTCAAAGCTATCCGCATCGGAGGACTGGCCAGTACTCATCCGCATTAGCGTATATTTACTTATTTAATTCTTTTGGACCACAATTAAGCGCTTGACTAATCCTTTTAATGTTTCTTGGGGCTGGTTTTGTTATTTTATTTTTTTATTCGCCTGGTTCATTCATAATGCGAGAAGCGCCCGTGGAAAACCGCGCGACTGCCCTGAAAGAAAAAAAACGAGCAAAAAACCCTATGGGCCCCACGGACGTAATTATTATAATTAAAATAAAGTGAATAATAATTAATTAATGAGATTTCGTTTCGCACGATGCTCCTCTTCTCGAGCCAGCGTCGTCTTGGTCGTCTTTTACCACCGCCAACCTGAAGAAGAGAAGCAACATTGGCGTTTCTCATCCCACCGACAAAAGCTGGTGGAGTTGAATAATTTCTGTGGTAACGACGACGGCAGCGGAAAATGGATGATGGGTGGACCCAATGCCGAAGTGCGTCGATGGGAACTCCCCAAAGCATCCGTAGGAAGAAGGATTGCAATCCTTTTCGTTTTCCCAGAACATTTAAGATATATGGAAATTTGAACCTTTCTAGTTCATAGACAGGCAGGAAATGTCTTGTTAAAAAGGATTAGGAAACAAAAATAAGTTTGTCGGATATTGAAGATCGCGTTCCTTGATTGAAATATTAATCCAAACCAGAGAGGAATTTTCGGTAAAAGGGACGATCAACAACAGTCAGATTTGATCCCGAAGGGCAGATAGCGACCGGTGAATTTGACCTGGTTTCCAGCCTTTGGTTCGGCGATGCAAACCACCAACAAAACTCGAAGCAGAAGAAGACGCAAAATTTCGCTTTCAAATTTTCAAAGTATCCTCGTACATTCGAAAAAAAAAATCAAATAGGAACGAAAATCTACCTGAGTTGCACAAAATCGTGGGCGCAAATAAAAAAATGCATCACAGTAGGCGCTTCGGGAAGATAGGTTTTATTTTTTTTCTATGCCTTTCCGTTCCGTTTTCTGTGATCCTACTTGACGGTTGCTTCGATCGCTCGGGCAAATGATCATCATTAACGATTCGGTAAGGCCGGAATTCAAGCCTGCTTAGATCCAAGGGAAGCAAGCTAGAAAAAATGAATCTTTTTTCCCTTGTTGGTTTCTTTTGAAACGATTTTTCGAAAAATTCATAGGTCATGGGAAAAAAGTTACGCGTATGTCACAAAATTTCGGAGCATCTCTGACCACCCTCAGTTTTTACCTTTTCTTCGTCCCAAAATCACAGACAGATACCTAGTTTATTTCTGTCTGAACGAAAGGAAGCAGCATCCTTTTCAAAAAATTTGGCAATCGATTGCCGTGTGCATATACAATTGTGTCTACGCTTTGATTAGAGTTTTTTTTTTGGTTCTGTCGTCTCTTTTTCATATTTCCTTTCATTGAACAAACGTTTTCCGAAAAGTAGAAATCAATTATTTACGATTCGCCCGGTGCAGACGATTGCCGCCGACGACGCCAAATAGGATAATTTATATTGCCGATTACGACTGGGACAACGGCTTTGTTTCAAAACTTTACGAGAGAGTAACACGAGTTATGGTATTTTTCTATTTTTTTTATCTAATTGAAAATTTAAAAAAAAAAGTTTTTCTCGATAGTCGACTAGCAAAAACCGGAAATTTCTGACTTTTAGTAGATTCATTTTTTTTCCTAAAAGTATATCAAAAAGTGATGTTATACGAAAATGAAGGTATGATATTTCAAATTTGGATTCTGAATACAGATTTGTCTCAGAACTCAGACTTATATCATGCATTCAAGGTCTTTAATCAGCATGCAAGTTGGACTGAAAATACAGATGAATTTTTAAAAAGATTCTGGTATAAGTTTAAGATTTTAAGTTTTTAAATCGGACTAAAAATTAAAATTCAAAATGTAAAAATATAACTTTGCTTAAGATTCTAAAATCAGGTTCATTATCTGGATTAAACATACTCATTTTAGAACAGAAATAAAACCAAAACCAAGAAATTTGTAATCTAAATCTATGATTTTTTAACCAGTGTTTCAGAAATAATTATGAAAATTACATTCAAAAATCATACATACATATTCAGAATAAAAAAAAACAAAATGAAACAATTGCAATTGTTATTAATCGAAATTTCTAAGTTGAAATCTTAGGATTAGGATTAAAAATTTAAACTCCAAGTTCGAATAGGCAATTACATTTTGAAACTAATACCGACATTTAGGGATCAGAATTCCAATTCAAGCTTGTTTATTTATCTGAATCTGAATCTACTATCAGAAATATTTAAAATGTTTAAATTTGGTTCATTCTGGCGATTTTTATAAATTTTATTTTTTGAGATTTTTTAAGATTGATGAACCCCTTTTCAAATGCACATTTTTAATTTTAAAACTTTCCCAGTGAAATCAAATGACAGCATTGAAATTTTACCAAGTTTGAATTAAAATACAGCTAACTTCTACATGGAAAATCTAAAAAAAAGTATCACCTGTATCGACAAATATTCGGCAAAATATATCATTTTCCAGCAGGTGTTGCAGCTTTCGATTTAAGACATGATAATGGGCTTTTCATTCCTTTTAGAGTTATGAAGGAAATAATGACAATAAATGTCTATTTTTGCGTCCAATTCTAGCAATGATTTTTCGTAGAATGCATAAATTTTTCAATAAAATATCTTGAACTTTTTTAATTCCCCCTTAGTTTAAAAATGACAAAATATTTGCATTTTCAATATTTATCATGAATCTAACCTTAAATGTCTCGGAAAATATATTTTCCTCGCAATAATTTTAAAGATTTTAGAAACCTTTGAACCCTTAAAAAATTTTTATTGACAAATGGAAGTTTCAATTCCGATTAGTTGAACGAACTTTGAAATCTTCAAGAGAATTTGAGATCCAGAACGTCAACTCAGATGTACCACATGATATCATCATGTGGTTTTTAAATGATGCAATGTGGTAATTCAATATTCCAAGATGCCGTCAAATTATAAAAATATAGATGTTTCCGTAAAAAAACAGTCAAAACAGACAATTTTTGTTTAACAAATTAAACACTGGTTTTTTTTGTTATCCTTTTACATTTCAACATTTGATTACTTCAATATTTTCACACAATTTAACTTACAAATATTATAAAATGTCTATGTTCGGTCAATAAATGTCGTAAAAGTTATTAAGCAGTTTATTCTAAAACCGTGAAGAACGTAAAATCTCACAAGGAAAAACCTGAAAAAAATCGGGAACTTAAAAATGGAACTAAAATAAGATGGAAACCCTGAACTATGAATCGCTCCAGAAATTTTTGAAGCAAATTTCATTAATTGAATTGTATAGTCCAGCTGTAAAGTCAATAGTATTATTGTTTCTTTAAAACTATCATTCTTTCGAGAAAGAAACTAAACAAACAATGAATCAGTAAATCAAATCTTATGATTCTGTCTTGGTAAATTGGTCATTTTCTTTGGTCCTCATGTTTCTCTCAAATTTTCCATCACATTGAAAATTTGGTAATTTAAGGTACGATTATTAAATTTTCCATGTGATCGAAAATTTGAGAGAAACATGAGGACCAAAGAAAATGAAGAACATATCATAAATTTCACGAAAAAAAAAATACAAAACAGCTCACCGACAAGACTTGAACCCGCAATTTTCCATAGCATTGAAATTTTCACAAATTAGTAAAAAATGAATCAATTTAAGTGCTTATTTTGGTTAGAACAAATGAAGAATTATTAAAATTATACAAAACAAGAAGGATTTTAACGTATGAAATATTCCTTTAAAATATTGGTTTATTCGGACAAATCACCAATCCTGCTATCAATCTTAAATAGTTCGCACTGACATATTTACAGTGGTTTCGAATGAATTTTGTGTGGAGGAAGTCTGGAAAAGACTAGAATATAACTGAGTGTATCAGTAAAACGTATGATCGACTATTCCATTGAAGGTGCATTGGTTCCAATAAAAAAATTAAGTGAATCATCAATTTTTTTTTTCAGAACAATCCCAAATATGGTCTTAAAATATGTAGACCTTTTTTTACCAGTTTTTTATCTTATTTTTGAGAAACAATTTGGACGTTTTACTAAGCCAGTTTTAAAACGGTTTACCAGAAATAAGTTTGTACAAAAATAAAAAATTAGTATGAATAATGTTAAGTATAGTATTGGAAACGATTTTTTTTACACAAAGATTTTCAATTATGAATCTATTACGGATCAAAATATCACTTCCAAAGCCATCAGCTATCATTTCTAATAGTATTTCTTTTTTTTACATTTAGATATACTTCTATATATTTCTGAATGACGGATATATCATTAGGTTGGTAGTTGTATTTGAATGAGTTACTAAAAGACTTGAAAAACCCTAAATATGAACGCAGCAAATCAACAAATTATTGATTCAAAAATTTAAAAGCGTATCACCACAATACAACTATTTTTTTATATGAAATCAAAGACATATTCAAAAAAATGTAATACTGATACTGATTTTCGAAACTAATTAAAACAATTTCATTGGTTAACGGTTTAGAACTATCTTTTTATTTTCAATATGTATAATTGTAGGACATGTTAAGTGTTTCCAATTTTCAGAGGTTAGTAATAGCTTATTTTATTTTTAATGGATCAAAATAGTTCTGAATGTTTTATTATAATAAATTTCAAAAAGCACTTCATAAGCATTTGTGGGTTCGTATGTTGGATAAATCATCCAATAGAATGAAAATCCCCGAAAAGCATAAAAGTAGAATAATGTACCTTGTTTCAACCAATCAGTCAGGAAATTAGACGACCAATTAGTCAAGAAATTTTTCTATCGAATCGATTTTAAGTAAAAAAAAAGGCTATCATATGATTAAACTTGCTTATATGATTGTTAGCTGCCTTGATTTTAATTTAAGAAACGTTAATATTTGTTATATTTTCATTTTTCATACTTTATGATTGAATTAAGAAACATAACTTGTTCAACAATACATTGAAAATTACCCAATACGGAAAACTTGATGTGTACTTTTTTTGAAAGTAGCTTCCATGTACCCGTCTAGCTCTGAGAACTTGTTTTTTTGATCAACGCAATTGGATTGTTATCTACATTTTCCTTAATGAACTGTAGATACTGTCTTCCCAGTTTTTAACCAATATTTTCATTCTCCAACGACACTCTGTGTTGAACATCACCTTCAACATTACAAACGCGCTAAACTAACAATTCTAACATACGGCAAACAGCACCACCAGTCGTAGAATCAAACCAGCCATCAATTATTCAATAAAACCATAATTTGAAAGCAATAAAAAAGGGCCCCTCCTGAATGCACCCAGAAGCCCGGATGGATGACCTGTCTGTCCGTTCCGTCTATACACCAGTCGAGAAACTTGGAAACGATAATCTTCAACCCCTATTTATGCACCAATGTACGAATATGATGCATATGTGAAACAAAACGGGGCACACGAAACTGCCGACGGTAGTCGAGCTAGCGCCCCTTGCAAAAATGATCGAAGGAGGCGCGCGCTACTACAACAACGCACATCGAATTGCTCCCAAGAAACATGGCAACGACAGGAACAAGTGCAGTGTTGCAATCAGGGATGCCAGGTGTTGAGGATAAAAAATCTGGGCAATTTTGAAAAAAAGTCTGTGTGTGTCTGTGCACAAGGAAGATTACAAATTTGGTACTGAAAAATAATTGCGACGATGCGTGTGAATGGGGGGGTAGAGGGGGTGTTGTTTTTGGATTATTTTCGAGTAGAGAAAGAACTAACACTGTTTCCTAGCACGTACCATGCCGATCTTCTTTAAAAAAAAGAGATTGGAATGATTGGTCAAAGAAATACCCATGAATACAAGCCAGATTTACAGTCTAATCTGGCACTTACGGATCAAATCCGATACATGAATATTGATTTCATCACTCGATTTTGAAAGTCTGTTAAATCTGGGCACTCTTAGCAAAAATCTGGGAAAAATCTGTGTCTGACCAATATCTGGATGAAGGGTCAAAAGTCTTGGTTTTACAGACAAATCTGGGCACCTGGCAACCCAGGTTGCAATGGTTAAGATTGAGAAGATTCGACTGTCAATTTTTTACAAATCTATAGAGAGAGAAGCATGCTTACATCGTTGGCCGGGCGGTGGTGTCCTCAGGAGTTCCCGCTTGACCGAGATGGCCATGTTGTTGTTGTCCTCCCGATGATGGTGATGGTGGTGATGATGATGATGGTGATGTTCTCCCCGGCTCGAGGCCCACGATCGCACCTTGGACAGTACCATGCTGGAGGGTTCACTTAGGGGCGTACTGTTGCTCGGTAACAGTAACATATCACAGGACAAGGCGGATGGGGACCGCGCTTCACTAGGACTAATCGTTTGACTAATTGTTTTCGTTGTTTTGCAATCACTCCCGGTTTAAAATGGTTGAAGCTTTAAAGTAGGCTATGGTGTTTGGTTTTTTTGTTACTCTCTAAAGTTGCCGTTAGTTTACGTTATCACATAGTAGTTTAGTAGGCTGGTGCGATTAGTGCTGATAAATCACATGAAGAGGTGTAAACACTCGAAATCGAACAATCAGCACACTTGGATCGGAAGTGGCGGAGTTATTGCGACACACATTCGTGGAATAGTCAACACCTTACGCGAAGAAGCGCAAATCGCGCAAACACCGACTATGTATGCAGGTAGAGCGCTACTACCGCTAATCAGCACCCAAAAACATATGATTCACCTTCGAGGTTCGTCACGCAATTAATCGGTCTCGATGTGTGATGATAAACACACCGCACAATACACAGCACTCCTCACGAAAAATGTTGATCTGATTTTGTTTTTCGTCGGTCGGTTTACCACACACTACTCTTCTACTCTCTTTCTCTGTTTTCATCGACGGTGGATACACGTCTTAGTAGGCCGTGGAAAAGATTACACAAGTCCCGTGGCGTTTACTCAAGGAAAAAATCCAACGACTACTCGGATCTTCGCGACGGTTAATCTCGAAAACTCAAAAAGTTGATTATCAGATTTACACGTTCATTTATTACGGACTAAACAGACACAATCCGCGCGCCGATTTATGGTACTACCTTGATTGGGCAGGTTTACTTTACTAGTTTATTTATTTTTTCTTTTCGTTGCGTTATTGCGCTAGTTGTTGCGTGTTTAGCGAACACGAACGTCTGATGGATGCGTGTTGTTGCTCACTCACGTCTTGAATCGTTCAGTAATATCAACGAACTGACGAGAGCTGATTTTCATTGAACAAGTTCAGCTCGTTCGGCAGTAGTGTGTATAGGTTGTATTTTCCTTCTTACAAACCAGCCAGTCGTCGTCGTCGTCGTCGTCGTCGTAGAGCTTCCAAAGCCCGGAGACTTGTTTGCACAATCCCAACACTACAAAAGAAACCCTGAGACACGGGGCGCTGAAAACACAATCAACCAACACATAGTCATCGGGAGCCCGAGCTATGCTATATGCAAAAGGAAACTTGACGAAAAATTTATGCTCTCTCCTTCAACCGAACTACACAGAGCAGTGCATATCGACACTCAAAGGAAAATCAACAAAATCCAAGTGAGCGAACTTTGCGAGAGGAGAAACAATCACGTGTGCGGAGAAAAGCTTCAAAATTGGTAACCAGCAATGCTTCGTTAAGTTTGGAATAACAAAACTCTCTCCCGCTCTGAGCTTAAGGAGGGGTGGAAAACTGTAAGCAAGCAAGCAGGAGAGTTGCGAGCACCTCAGCAGCAGGAAAAAGCATCGTCGCCTGTGTTGCTTGCTTGCTACCAAACGTAGCCGAGACCTACGAAAACTCCAGCCAGCACACACAGCCTGCCTTTGACGGAGCAGTCAGTCAGTCAGTCGGCAGTGGTGGGGATATAAAAAAACAAACGAGGCAGTCAACACAAAGAAGAGATTGTATAATGTATTCAAGAAAAAGCGGAGGGGTACAAATCTAAAATAGGCGGAGACTATTTTAAATGTTTTTTATACGTAGAGGAGCTTGGAACGACGTCGTCGTCGTTTTTTACTGTTGTTGCTGTTGGTGGCTCTCGCGTTTTACAATTTTATGATATGAAAATGATTTTTATGTGCACAGGAGAGCTTCGGCTTTTTAGAAGTCGGCAAAGCGCGTTTGTGTTGGGGTGTTTCGGAGTTGTTCGTCAAGTTTTTCAGTGAGCTACTCTTTTTTTTTTATTGAGGGATTATGAACCCGTGCGCTGTGATGTGACTGCTTTGATTGCTGCCGATATGTTGTAGATGTTTGGGGCTTCGCGCGCGCTTACTTTGATCGTATAGTGACGTCACCGGAAAACCTCAACGGTGAAGTTGAGAGAGTAATTTTTTACTTTTTTTTATTTCTGTAAAAAAGGAGGGAATATTTTCTAATGTCTTTTCCATCATTTCAAAATTTCATTGCGATAAATGTTTTTCAAAGGCGCTAATCCTTTAAAAAATAAAGGGGGAAAATTGGGCGCGAATTCCAGCAGTAACGGATTTTAACGGAAATTTGCGGAATGTTGATGGATACCATGACTATGTCATTGATTCCGAATTCTGAACTAGACAAATAATAATTTTAAAATCTGTATAAAATATAATTAACAAAAATAAAACTGACTAAAATGACTAAAAATGACGTTGATAACAATAAAAATGGTTTATTTGTAGTAACAAGTAAAAAAAAAATTTGAGGAAAACCGCGTTCGATTTTGGTTACACCCAGTGTTCCGTTCTATATCAAATGGAGTTTGTATTACAAAAAAAAAAAAACATTACACTAATCCCACATGATGAAAAATAAATTAAAAATAAAATAAAAATTTAAAAAAAAGTACAATCAATATTATTAAAACGTCAAAAAATAAGAAAAAAAACTTTAACGCGAAATTTAAAAAATGACAAATTTGACCAAATTTAACAAAAAAAATTTAAATTTAACTAAACGTGACGGAAAAAGAATTAACATTACCTAAAACAGCGACAATAACTCTGAGTGAGGTTTATTTTTTATAACAAACTTAAAAATTCTATACGATTACAAAAATTTTGAAACTGAATTCTGATTCTGCATTCTGGATCCAAATTCTGAAACCCAAGTCTCCATCTTAAGCATGAATAGTTATTCGGCTTCACATTTTTAAACTAAGTCTGAATCTGAATTTGTATTCGATTTTAAAGTCAGCATTTTGAATTCTGAAACAATATTTTGAATCTAGATATGTTCTTGATCCCGGATCTGTATTATGAATCTGCGTTATGAATTTGCATTCTGAATTATACTTTAAGTTTTGTTTGCTACTTTTTACCATTCTTAAGGAATTAGGAGAAAAATTGAATTCTGCATGTTCAAAGAAGTCGATGATTCCTTTGAATTTAGTATTTCGCCAGTCGCTAGTGAAATACTAGTATTTGGTCTAGGTTAAAGGTTCTTTAAACCTTCTCTTTAATATCAGTGAATTCTGCACTCTAATGCTAAGTTGTGGACCCTAATTCTGTATCTGAGCTCTAAATCAATTTAATATTAAAAAAAACTTCGATTTTTTGAAAAATAAAAGTGTAAAATTTTTGAAAAGTTCAAGCCTAACTGACCTACATAGTAAAAGGATAGCTAAAAAAATATTTTTTTTTCCTTTGCTCATTAAGTTGTCATGATTGAATTCTTCTCGAAAATTTCTCAAAATTAAATTTAAGTTGTTACATTTTCAATTATAAATATGAATGTGTTTCAATATGGACATGAGGCAGCAGTTTTCTACACAAGAATTTTTTCCATGCGGAGAATGGAAAAAGTTCGTTGGAAAAAATTCGTAACGACTTTTTTACATTGTTTTGATGTATTTTTTCCAATTTGCTTCCAATCGGGGGAAGCATAGAAAAGAAAAAAATCGATAAAATGTTCTCTCCATTTTTTTTATTAAGCACCCCTTTTTTTTGCAAAAGAAAACAAATAAAAAAAAACAGTTTCCAAAAATTTTCAAATCAGTTCATCAATTTTATTTGTACATCCACAGACAATAGCAGCCAATCGCAAATATAAAAAAAAAAATGCAATTTTTTTCTTCATTTCACTACTCATTTTCAAATCCGGTCCTTTTGCTACTGCCTTGCCATACATAAATCCAAATCATGCTTCGAAAAGCGTGAAAAAAGTTACCCGAACCATCATTCTGTGCAAAGCGCGACCCGACAGCCAAATATTGCGCAAGATAATGCGTTTTTCGGAAATCGGCAAAAACTCTTAAGAAAGGGAAAAAAATATCGGCATACACCAAGGCCGTTGTCAAGGATTCAACAACAACAAAAAACCATATCGTAGCCTACTGAGATCATAAAATTCCTTTGCGCAGCATCAACGAGTGATTTCTGTTGGAAGTAAGATGCTGATTTGGTTGCTCTTGTGCGTATGTATGCGTGCGTTGTTTTTTCTGTTCTTTAGTTTTTCGAAATGTGGCCAAAAAAACCTAGAGGGTCGTCGTCCTGGCGCGCATTTTCGTCCCCTGCAATCGGCTGTTGTTGCACCTACAGTTTTTTTCTTCTTCTTAGGGTTTTGATCTTTCCATGTCTCTTCGCTAGTGTTGTGGTGCAAGATTTCGAAAAATTGAAGGCGACCCCTCGTAGTTTTGGTCTACCGGCTAGATTAAAGTTTTGGATGGAATCGGAGAAATCGAACGGAATGAAAAAAAGGTACCAAATTATGCATCTTGTTCTGGTTACTTCATCCGTTTTCTTCGCCTAGGACTGCATTGGCAGAAATGAGTGGGCAAAGGTGGAATGCGGTAGAGAAGGGAAGGAGAAAAATCGTTTTGGGAAACGATTTTTTTTTTTCAAATTTTGCTAAAAAATCTATTCTTTTGGGCAAGTTTCTCACGGCAGCAAAAGAATAGATTTTTTTTTCGATTTTTTTTCTTTTTTTTTTCTTTTTTTTTCAAAAGCCGTTGTGCAATTCAACCAAAGCAAGCCAGGGAGAAGAATTGTCAAATTATTTATTTAGATGATATGGATTTTGCAACGCTTGCTTGATTTTTTTTTTCGATTCTGCCTTGAGAAAGACAGGGGATGTAATTTGATTTATCGATTGAGGTTCAAATTTTTTTTTAATGTTGAAAGTACAAATTTACTTGTAATCAGCTGAGTGCATCTATTCGTTTTTTTTTTTCGAGTGAGGGTATTTAAATTTCTCTTCGTTAGCAGAATTCGTTAACTGTCAAATGCATTGAAAGGATTATGGAAAAATAAAAGAGCGTACCAACGGTTTTTTTCTGGTTTTGGCGCGCAGACTCTGTTCCATTTCTGCGTGATCTCAGAATAACTTTAGAATTATTTTACTTTCTGGTAATTAATGCTGTAAGAAAAAAAATCTTACAAACGAAGGTGATTCAGGTGAGTAGAAGTTGGGCAATCACAATTTTTAGTAATTTTTAGTATTTAAAGAAGGTAATGTTAAAAGCCATATTGGAATTTTTGATTGACGTCAAAGTTACGAGTAACGGAAAATACATTCAGACAATTCAAAACCAAAGTCTTTGAAATGAAGAGTTAATCATCATGAATTTATTTTATGAAATTATTTTATCGGCTATATGGGTGAATGTTATATTTCTTTGAGTTCTCAAGTCTCAGAATACATATTTATAATAAAGGCCCTGAGACGTAGTTAGAAGTATATGAATGCTTAAATAAAGAAACAACGTCCAAAGTTATCGCGTTGCGAGATTTTCCAAGTTGTTTTGGAAGTTTAATTTAACCAATGAATGATTGCGACGCAAGAATCGTTTGGAATCAAGAGTGATTAATTTTGAACTACGCCTACGCATCAGGGTGTGGTTTAGGTTCATGTTCAATGGTAAAAATCCGAGAAAGGTTTGGAATTTCAGATTTCAAATCATCAAAATCTGAAATCAGAACAAGATTTTAAAATCTACCAACCGGTAGATTGGCCTGAACTGGAAGGAACTAACTTAAAGTCATTCCAATATGTGATGATATTGTTGTTAAACCTGCAATGCAGCCTTTTGGGTCAGAGTCATCCTTATCATCAGGTGGACCACTTCTTGGAAGTTTAAACACATTTTTCAACCCGAATCCGACATTCGGTAGCTGTAAAAAGTCAAAAAGCCTTCTGCCACTTTGCTGGCGGCTGTTAGAATGAAACAAAAAAAAAACAAAGTTTTGCGCCATTACCGATAATAAAAAATGGATGGTTAAAAGTTACCTTTTTTATGGTAGGGTCATTTGGGTTCGGAGAATTTTTCCAGTTGTTCACCTTCGAATTTGGGAATGCAGAATAGAGAGAGAGAACAAGAAACACGCATCTTTTTACGAGTCGGTGCAAATTACCTTGGCAACCGGTCGTCTTTTTCCCTACGCCTACGTCGATGAACGATATCGATGCTCGATGCAAATTAAATCACGTGGCGACATGGAATTCAGTCACATTTTTTATGGTCTGGTCATGGCCATTTGAATTGAACACATTTTTCTCTCCCATTGATATTCATCGCTAGAAGGCGATTCGGTTGGATCGAATGGAATTTCTTGTGAGTTTGCAACACGTTTAGAAGGCGCAATCAGTAACTGCATTAAAATCCAATAAAAATCCACTTGTTGGAAGGAATTTTTCCCGCATTATCCGCTTTTGTAGAAAAATGGAAACAATTTCAATGAAGCGAGGAATGTTGGTTGCTAAATATTTCACCAAAACCTCAAGAATTGAGAGTGTTTAAAATCCCTGCGCTCCCTTAGAAGGGAACAAGCCCATGGACGAGGGTGTTTCTTCCCTCGTTTGGTCGTCTTTACCATGAATCTTGGACCTGAGCTCGTCTACCGGCAAGTGTTAAGCTCCCTGCACCGTCCTTTTTTTTTTGCTTTCTACTGGTCATTGGTTTCCTCCTGTAGGGGTGATTTTCACCCTCCAGAAGATTATTTATGATGTTTTTGGATAGACGGACGAATATTTCAAACATGTTCGGATTGACGGGCAGAATTCCGCAACCATAGTAAGCTTTGAAGTTTTTCCATTCACCACCTATTTCAGCCTCCTTTGATGGGCTAATTGAATTCCTGACAATATTCGTTATCGAGTTTGTTTGCCAACCGAGCGCTGTTCAATATTCAAATCGAGAACAAACACACCTTTGCTGAAAACTAAAAAAAGCCTTATTTCGGTAAAAATCCATTTGCCACTTGTCCATTTGGCCAGCGGACCGCAGCAAAGGGCGTGTGCGGCCATGCATACGTAAACATCTTTACCCGAACCCAGCGGAAGAAACCGTTCCAGAACACCGAAAACGAGAAAACGGAAAGATTTTTTCCCACAAGTGAAAAACGGAAATTGACCAAGGGATGGAAATGGAAAGTTTAGCATAAATACACAAATTCTGCATTAAATTGAATTCGGCCTGTGTTTTCTCTTTCTTTCGATTGCTCTGCTGTCACTGCCAAAAGTGTAGAAGAGTAAAATTCCGAATTGGCCTTCCGAAAGGAAAATCAATTTATTATTTTATTCTACGACATGTACGACGGGTACGAGGTATTCGAAATTGCCTAGCCTGGACCGGATCCTGGTTCTGGTTATCGATGAAATAGGAACGGAAAACACAAGTGGACAGAAATAAATTTGCTTTCGATATCGAGAAAACCTTCTCCACATGTACCCACCCCCTTTCCCATTGCCAATCTAGGATAAAAACTGTTTTTGGTAAACTTTTCTTCCACTTCGATGTGTCTCAATTTACATAAAATTGGCATGTGTTTGCGTCTGTTTGGATAAAATTTTCCCTTCGTTTGCTGTCTTGTTTGATCAAGAACTTGGGCGCTGTTTTTGTCGCATTGGTAAAAGCTACGTCAGGGTTGTACTTGGTCATTTTCTGGAATTCATCAAAACTGCATATGTATTTCCCAGTTCGTGAAGTCCTCACTACGATTCAGATCATCCAACTTTGGAACATATGAACCGATTGGAGCTAAAAGGGGTAGAAGTGAAGCTTTTGAAAAAATCTGAATGACCAGAAGTACGACTCTGTGCCAATCTCCCCTAGAAAACCAATAATGGAGCCAATACCAAAGCCTTAGCTGGCTGATACTATAGGCAAGTAACGAGTCGTTCAATGCTTGCTTTGATGATTGCGCTCAATTCGGCAGTTTATTTTTGTCTTTTCCAAGGCGAGCTTCGATTTCAATTCAATTTTCTCATTCGACTGTCGTTGTTGTTCTAAACGTTGTAGTAGTTGTTATCCCCTTCCAACCCTTTAAAGGGCTATGGTTGTTCACGGTACTCCATGTGGAGCGAAGTATGTATGTATGTTGCCAGACTAGGATGCCCCCGATTTTTCACATATTTGTTCAAATACAGTCACAAAAGAAGAAACTCAAATCGAAGGATGTTTGTTTTTGCAAATGGCTATGCAAGGGTACGTACGAATTCTTTTGCAATTTCCGTTCGATATTGCATGAGCTTTCTCCCAACTTGTCGAACGAAGGAGTTATTTGTTTTTCATATATCTACGAGCGTCGGTCATGATTTGTTGAGTACCTTCCGATCGAGAAGGCTGCCGGTTTCATGAATTTCAAATGCTTTCAATCTAAATTCAAATTCTGCAATTCGTACTCAACACAGATAAAAGAAAGATATGCTAGTTCAAGACTTTAAACGTACGGGTTTATTCCAGTGAATTACGTTTCCTCGCAACTTTTGCGGTTTTACAACTGAATTTTCATCCGAAAGTGTGTCGAAAAACAAAATTCGCTGTCCATCTGCGTGTCCTCGAAGTCCAAAGGCAAGGGTGATAGATTTTTCGTCACTGCCCTCATACGGGACCCAAAGGTGAATAGGAGGATGTGGTCAATTCCAGCCATCACCTTTTGTTCGGTCCAACAAACGCCATAATCGATTAATGGGTCCTCGATCGCCTGTTTACCCTATAACGGCACACGCGGTCGACGATATACGGTTGCGAGGGTGGAAGGACGACTGCTCTGTGTTCTGCGCCTTTCTATTGCCATATTCATTGGTGATCCCTTTTTTTGTCTATCTATTTTTCACCACCGACTGTGGCTCACCTTTTTCACAGTTGCTCCATTTATTTTTATTATCATTTTTCAGTTTCATTATCGACGCTATTGAGTTATTGAATGAAGTCATGAGTTCCTTTGTTTTGTCAGACCGTGCGTTGTAATTCTACCCAACCAGAAGGACGGAGAATTCCCTATCTTCTGCTATCTTTGGTGCTTTATGACACAGTAGACTATGGACGCGATTGCATGGTGTCCTTCGATGCATTGTTTCGTTCGTCTCCTCTTTCGTACCTACATTTGATCCGGCCCATTCTGTTCTAGTGGAGTGCACTTTTGGTGGATGATTCGTGTGTGGGAGTAGGAGTTATCCGGGATGCGAATATTCCATCAGCGAATCATTGACGAAGAGTGCATTCGGCGATAAAGGGCGATTTTCTGAAAAAGCAATAATAACAGCTCTACGAAGTTTTTCCCCGTTCGGAAACTGAATCTAGGATGTATTCCTAGCTAGATAGAAGATGGCACACGAGTGCATATTGAAATGAATGTGCAGCTGTTGTTTTTCTCGCCAAGTTCTTTTCTTCTCGTGTCTGATCAATAAATAAATACGCTTGACCCTTGTCCATCTCACCGAGGTTGCTGGCCCATTATTCGAACTCGAATGTATAGCACGGCGTACAATCGGTTTTTTTTTTTGGTTTGGAAAGTTGTCCACCCACACGTGGTGACGGTGTGGACTTGAGAAAAACTGCAGACTGACACGAACTCGCCGAACAGTGGGTACTGGGTGTGATAATCGAATCTATTATTTGTATATTTTTTTTTAAATAAAGATTTTAAATCTGAGATCTATACGTAAATTAAATATAAAAATAAACAAGTTTCCCATCCAGAAGCCGAGCCGCTTCTTTAAATTTTGAAGTTTACGAAATTTGACATACAGTACCGTTCATAATTGTATAGAAATTGGAAGCTCGCCCACTGTCACTTTGAATTTGAACTTCCATAACATTT
This sequence comes from Uranotaenia lowii, assembly GCF_029784155.1. Classification (NCBI taxonomy): domain Eukaryota; kingdom Metazoa; phylum Arthropoda; class Insecta; order Diptera; family Culicidae; genus Uranotaenia; species Uranotaenia lowii. Next base: position 6,940,366 of record NC_073692.1, on the reverse strand, counting down.
AACTCTGATGATATTTTTTGATCAAATTTTCTGCGTGTGATAGATAAACTATCATATCACAAAATTTGAGCTTTCTAAAGATTGTGTGGCCAGAGATACAGTAATTCTACGAAAATCGGACTTTTTGGACTTTTACCATTCAAACTGAGATATCTCAGAAACTACGCAACGTTTTTTTTTATTGAAATTTTGCAGAGTGATTGTTGAAATATAAAGTTAACATGTCTGAAGTTTTTGAAAAGTTCTATCGATGGGATAAAAAGTTACGTGATGTACAATATTTCAGGCATGAACCTAAAAATGCGATTTCTGTAGAATTTTGTGATAAGATAGTCTGATAGTTGATCTATCACACGCAGAAAATTTGATCAAAAATATCATCAGAGAAAAAAGTTATGGACGTTCAAAGTCAACATGACAGAGCGCGAGCTTCCAATTTCTATACAATTATGAACGGTACTGTATATTGACATACTAACTTCTACCCAACATTCTGGTCATAATTCGTTTTAGCTTACGGCCCTGTAAGGAAATGTTTGGAATTACTTTTAAATAAATTCACACGAAAACCGTTTTTGTGAGATGTGCTTCTCATATATTTAAATAATGTTGGAGTTCAGCCATTTTGGTTTGATTGGATTGCAAAAACTGTATTTGTCAAATTTTGAAGTTATGAGGAATTGGTTATTTTTTTTATTGTTTCGATTACAGTCGTTTTAACATCTTTATGACATTCGCAACTTTTAATATCAACGTTGCAGTAGGCGGACAGTTATTGAAAAACTTCTACGTTACTGTTTGAAATGTCCTAAATTAAATTAATAATAATAATAATTCTACGTTACTACTGTGTTCCATACTTACTCTTGGGCTCGAACTCGCGGACATCGGCTCGGGAGGCAACTGACTTTCCAACTGAGCTGTATCACAAGCCCTAAAATTAGTAATAAATGTGATAATCTTACAATCTTTGATTACCCAGATGCAGATTTCTTGAATGAAGAATAGCTTTTCCACCCAATAACAAACCATTTCGACCACTGTTGCACAATATGAGTTGCTTCCCATCGAACCATTATATCCGAACGTGTAATATTGTTACGTGTATGCAGCTACAAACTATCGCCAGTTGTCGGTTTTTCTCCAGCTCGCAACTGGCCAGACCAGACGCAGTTCCATACGAAGAAAGGACAAGGAGACACCGACGACGACGAATAAAATTCACACTTACCGAAAGTGACTCCTTGATTCTAGCGCGTAATGAGCAGGATAACGAAATGACACAATCAGAAGTTTGTATGGGAGCATCTTTCTTTTTCCTTCTTTTTTAAGGGGGTAGAAATATGGAAGACGGAATAAAAGTTACTCATATTCTAAGGAAACAGACCTATTCAGACTGAAAGAGCTTCTCAACTGGTGAAGCATCCAGGAAGATGATTATGATGACAAAGGACCTCCGTTTTAGGAACCGTTTTCTCCTGCAATGCGCGCATATCGGAGATACGTCCTCGTGTCTACCGGTGGTGTGGCTATTCATGGGTCTTTTAGGATTTTGCTTAAAATATTGCTCCATTGTGCCCGGGCAATTTCGAATCATCACATGGTGCTTCAACATTTTTGCTCCTAGGATATCTCAAGATCCATTCATACGGAATTCATACGGAACACACCGGAATATTTCCCGCACTCCTCAAGTGTGTGGTGCCAGGCAAAAGAGACGTAAAAGCAAGAAAAATCGATATAATTTATCACCTCCTTGGAACGTGCCATACAGCGCTACTCACATCTCTCGGGTTGGTGCTCAAACAGTTGGTGGAAGCAATGCGTTTGATTAAAGGACATATTCGTCGTAGCCAGGATCTGGGACAACTGTTTCGAGCAAGAACAAGAAAACGTGGCTATTTTTCGGGAGAAATTACCAACACCTCACATTTATGTTCTGGAAAATCGCAACCCACACACAGAGAACCACCCGTTCGGTTCCGAGGTTTTACGGTTTCCTGGCTAGAAAACTGATATAAAGATGTCGGAAACCATTCAAAGGGACAAAAGCGGAATGTGGGTTTGGAAAGCGCGCCATTCCGAGCACGAGCCATATCCGAAAGTCAGCAGACAGGCAAGCAACACATCGAAATGGTGGTTACCTTCTAGAATTTTGGGACCTACACGGATAATATTTGTCTTTGGCACGTGGTCACACCGAAGGTTTGGGAGAGAGTACAGGAGTTTGTTTGTAGCAAAATATGGAATTTATTTCGCTTTAAATATGTGCAACATAGCAGGAAGATATTATTGAAACTTTTAGGTGTTTTTCCATAGCCAAAACATATTTGAAGATTACATTACCGAACCGTTAAATTTGAATATTCATTTCGATTGTTCATTGACTGTTTTTTTTTAACAAAATATTCGTTTATTTCTTGCTGTAGTCTGAAGGCTTATAGATCGTTTAAGTATTGGAAAGGGTTTAAATTTTCACCATGGGTGTACGAATCCACTTCAATAACGCAACGTTGGCGAGGCCTTGCTTACTTTAGATCGAGTAATTCAACGAATCTCCGAGAAACCGTCTACCAGATATCGATTCTCTATAAGAAAATTTTTTTAATGAAATTTGTTTTTAGTGAGGATTTACGGGTTCCCAATTACACTGGGGATTTTAAACCGAGTTGGTTTATTCAATTTGAATACGGGTTAACGGGTTTTCCTCAAATTCCAAAAAGTTGACATTTTTAGCATTTTATGGAATAAAGTTCTACTGATGAAGTAAACCTGACATGCTTTCTTCGTATGAATAGTTTAGCAATTGATTCATCATGGGTGTACATATTCACTGCCATTCAACCAAAATTTTGGCCAATTATTGACTTCCTGGGGTCGTATGTTTTGGAAAACCTGTGGATTTACATTGAGTGTTTTAGAGTTGCTAAATAAATTACTTAAAAATCGCTCCAAGTGGCATGTGAACCGTTTGAGTTTTGCATTTGTTAGAAGAACAAAAAAAATATTCTAAAATTGACAAACCCTTTTGAAATGATAGTAACGATAATTTACACTAGGATAGTCCAGTCATTTTTCAATAGGGTGACCCTGAAAATAATTTAAAAAAAATGGAATAATAATTCACTTCCAATGACAAATTTTTACCAGTTGTTGGAAAAACCAAAACAAAAAAAAATTACTGAAATTGACAAAACCTACAAAAATGACAGTTACGATAATTTTCACTAGGGTAGCTCATTGATTTTTCATTAGGGTGACTATGAAAATAATTTATAATAAAAAAAATGGAATAATAATTCAATTTCAATGTCAAATTATGACCTAACAGCTGGTTGAAAAAACCAAAAATTTACTTTCTGGGGCAGTTTTTGTCGGAAACTTGTGCATTTACATGGAGTGTTTTAGAGTTGCTAAATAAATTACTTAAAAATCGTTCCAAGAGGCATGTGAACCGTTTGAGTTTGCCAGTTGTTAGAAAAACAAAAAAAAAATCATAAAATCACAAAACCTTCACAAATGACAGTAACGATAATTTTCACTAGGCTAGTTTAGTCATTTTTTGAATAGGGTGACCCTGATAATAATTTAGAACCCAAATAAAAATTGCTAATAATTCAATTTCAATGACAAATATGACCAAGCAGCTGGTTAAAAAACCAAAATAATAATAATAATAATACAAAAAGTTACGAAAATATATGAAAACTAGTTGTTTTGGCATTTTTGTCAATTCTATCATTTTTACTATTTCGCCATTTTTAATCATTGACAGGGTGGCCACTTATTCGGGAAAGTGGGGAAATGTGGGAAAAATTCGGGATCTACAATCCATCGGGAAAAAGTCAGGAATTTCTCTAAGAAATCGAAAATTTTTAGCTCAGCTGCTCAATACATAAATTTCAGTGTCTTAAATGCTTCAGTATAACTGAAAATTGTGAAGCTTACACTCAAAACCCAGTTTAAAAAAAACGTAAACTCAAAACTTTAAAATTTTAGTCCAGTTTCTACTGATAACTGGTAGAAATTTTGATTTTGACGTTTGAATTTCTTTGAAATCTTTAATATTTCAACGCTCGTTTAACATGGATTTTCTTTTTTGTTAAGGTAACGAAATGTCCAAGCCATAATTCCGAACATCGAATAATTAAGATCATAATAGAAATTTCAAGTTACACATGTGTAATCAAAATAGCATTAGAAATTTGAGCTTCGATTACGGGTTTCTGTCTGCAGTGCAGTGAAGTGAAGTCAAAGACAGTAATTTCATAAAACGGAGAGTTGCTAAGCGACGCCAACCGAAGATTCAAGCGACTGTTCATGCGAATGCGAATGAAGTGAAGTCAGATTCGTCGTTTACTTAAAAGGTTTCTTGAATCGTTGAATCTATCATTAATGAAAAAGTTTAGATTTTTTTTTTTAATGAATAGTTTAAGTGAGTTCTTTATCCCTTATGTAGGAGGAGTCAGACAATCAATAATTGGTCTCAAAGGTCTCAATCTAAATCCTATCCGGAGGTTTTGACACACAAAATCAACAACATTTTTTTTTATTCTTATGGACTTTGCTAGTTTGTTTTGGAATCTCTTTTAAAATCGCATTCTAATTTCCTTAAAACTTTGAGATTAAATTCTAAGGTAATCACATTATTCAAAAGTCTGTGGTAAATAGATTTAAGGAATGTAAAGTAATGCACGTATAGAAAAAAACATTAAAAAATCGTTTCCCTCTTGGCTTTGATGTTAAATCGCAGATTGCTTGGATCCGCCTCCTTGTTAAACACAAATCAAATAGTAGGAAAACCCAAAACGAAATCGTAACGTTTCTTGACCAATTGGGCCAAAAGTAGCGCTGTAAAAAAGAAATGGTAGTCCGGAAAATTGGACGAATTTCAATCTAAATAATAAAAAAGGGAAAAACCACATCAAGGTTTTTCGATCGACCCTCGATTCGATTTTCCATCATCATCAGCCTCATCGATGTGGGTATATAGTGGAGGGTCCCCAATGCTCTAAAAAGTTCGAATTTGCCTCGGCTGAGGGTACCTTTCCTTGGTCCTATTCTTATCTAGTGCGGGGGAGAGTGTTTCCAAAATGGAATGAAATCGAATCACACACTCTGCTCACTGTATGTTTTATTTCTGGAGGGGATTTTCTAGCCCAACCAAAGTGGCAGCCGCTAGAGTCAGTCAGTGTAGTGAAATAAGAATGAAAGTAAAAGTGTGATTTGAGCGATAAAAACCCAAACAGCTCCCTCTTTCATCTTTATGGCCGTTGTTGCTGGGACAGCAAAAAAAATTCGTGTGATTCAAGTTCTACTTTTAAGAAGGGCCTGTTTTGCTTTCGTCCTCAAAGGTGTACTCATTTATGAACTTTCCAAATTTTTAACTATAAACTTCACAGATTTCAATGTAAAGATATGATTTGATTTCATGCATATTTTGCCTATTATCAAACCCTTATTTTTTTTTAAGCAATTTTGATAATGAAAAAAAAAAATGGAAACAAGAAAAAAATTCGCCCTTTTCATGTTTCGGGTATTATGCAGAAGATTCCCTAGATCTAAAAAAACAACATGAAAGAAGTTCAATCGAAGGAACCGATGTAATCAAAGTAGGTGTAGTAATCGTAGCTAGCAAGTGCATGCGTAAAATTTACGATCGTCACTCGTTTGGTGCAAAAGCAATCCAAGAGTAACAATCCTGTCCTGTGCACCCCTCGAGGGCACGGCGATGGCTGTCACTTCTTTTATATTCCACGGCATCCTTTGATTATACTTATATACCCTACGTTTGGAGAGGTACAATTCAGCAATTCTAATCTAAATGAGAGCATCGCAAAAATAAGGAGATTTTCGAACCTTTTTCATAGATCAGGTTCACTGACTTAGAAGGGTGGTTTCAAAGTTTCTTTGTTTACCATGAATGCTTCAGCATGTCTTGTTTAAGATTGAAGTCTAGGAAAAAGTGCGGGTCCTTGGTAAACAGTGTTGGTAAAATGGGGCAGCATTGTTTGTAGATTTGTTGAATTTATTGAAGGAATCTTATTGAATCAACAAACATGATCAAACAATCTTGCAAAAAATGTAGTAAGTTAAACAGAATTTTTATATCAAATTGAACTTGGTCAAGAAATTCAATTTCAAAAGAAGGAACATTCGGAACAAGCGTAAGCAATTGGAATCAAAGCTCATAAACCTTCCCCAAGTTTGTACCAAACAGTCTTAACAAATCCGAAGGTTACCATAAATCGCTTAATCGACTATATCGTTAGCAGCAGAGGGAGGAATTAATTAAACTCCTCATGCAGACATTCCCCGCTCTCAGACACACACAGCTCATCCTTGCATTTAAACTGTCTTCGAAACGAATTGTCAGCCTTATACTTGTGCCTGTGCATACAATTACATGTTGTTATGCGACAACTCGTCTACTGCGAGGAGCACTATTTTACTGTGGGACTATCCTATTTGTCTGGTGCTGCTGCTTCGAATATATGTGCATGAAGAAATGGTTTTTATTGCCTTCATTTGCAAATATTTAGCAATTGAATGGCGGTGCTCCTGCTGATGGATGCTTTTCAAATAATTCAGAAATATGGAAAGAATACAGAAGGTCATTGAATAATTTTTTTGGGCAGTATCACGGAAAATTCAGGAAAGTCATAGTTGGAGACTCAAAAACAGCTGAAAATCAACCATTGACTAAAATTTATATGTTAAATCGTTTGAGGAGTCTGAGAGGATCTAAAAGTATGCTAATTTATCCTAGTTTTCACTGTTCATGAAGGAAAGGTGATTAATTCCTTCATGAATAGATTCAAAAATTTCGATTAGGGAAGTGAAAAAAAAAAATTCTACTAGGTCATTAAGCTGACTAATCAACACGCTTGACGTCATTTGTGCAAGAAAAAAAGCTGCCCGCCGTATAAATAAACAAAATGCGGTGGTCTAATCGTGTGCAAAATATTGGAATCGCTAGCGGCGATATATTTTGAAAAATTACGTAAAGGACAGCAAAACGAACTCTTTAGCGTGCACCTGTCAGGTTTTCACTCAGAAACTTTTCATTGACAAGTCTCGCCTGGATATTCCGAAGATGGAAAAAGAGAAAAAATTGAAAAATTTGATGTAAAGCACTTGAGGTGGCTGACGATCAATGAAAGCTGCAAATCAGTTAGTGATACATAATTATTGACACAATGAATGTATGCATGTATGTATGTATGTTGGTTATCCACGATGGGTGCACGGATTCACCGCAGTTTCTGCCTAAGTATGTGCTCATATGAATTCTTAGATTATTTAGGTCGACAAATCTCCAATGCAACGCGTACTTCATACCCGGACCCCATGGCTTCGTATGAACTGTTATGGCGTGAACGTATTGTGTTGATGTAAGTTTATTCTTGGAAGAACGAGTCAATCAGGTGGGCTAGTTTACTTACAGGTATTCCGGCATCCGTGTATATACCTGGCCAGCACTGATTGAACATTCTTATTATATAGTCAGTTATATGAGGAAACACATCTTACCTGTCGGCAACTTATGGAATTCGAACCCGAAAGTTTTCTTGCTGAAAATCGAACCCAGTACGCCTGGCATACTTAAACCAAACTCGCGCCACCTATCCGCTAGACCACCTCGGCGCTCTCATAATTATTGACACAATGAATGGCTAAATATACTAAGAAAGTTGCCTCCAAATGCGACCATACTCCTGAATAACACTTCCATAGATCCTAAAAAGTTGATAATATGTTTTGGTTGGATCTGGAATGGTATAAATAGTTACTCGAAAACAGAAGTGGAGTGATTGAAAGTTAAATATGTTGTTTTGCTAATATTGTCATAGCTTCGATCAATTTGAATGTTTTAAATAGTTTTGAAAGTCAAGCTTTAGGAGGCAAAAATAGTAACAAAAAAGTCTTGATTTGGTAAAAAGGATGGTTCATAGTATGGATTATAGATGCCGCACATAGTGCCCAAAAATTAAAGTCGATGAACTTCTTCTTTGGACGCTATCTCAGAAAACCAATCGACAGATCGTCACACAAATTTGCACATGTGAATATTACAAAACTAGGTAGTTTCACTGAATATAATATCAATTTTCATCCATGCATTCGAAATTTCCTTGCAAAAATAGTGTTGCGTTTACTTCGAATACATTCTTTAAAATAAAACGAAAGTGACCCAAGTGCGCACCCCTTTTTACCATAGACAGGATTTGTGTTTTATAGAATAAAATAAAATTTAAAAATAAAGTAAGAAGCATGCAAACTTCAAGGAAAATAATTTAAATAAATTTTATCAAACAAATATTTATTTTCTTAAAACCGGATGCGCATATTTTTGATAATCTTTCTTCACTTATTTTTTCACCGCCTACTGGAACAAAACAGCTTTCTCGTCGTATTGTAGGTAATACGCAACGAGCTTGGTCCCGATTGCCTCCGGTCATCGGAGCAATCCGAGGAGGCAGAACTGTTTGCCTAATCTGTATGATTTTTTATTATATATGACTGGCGTCTCTCGGAAAATAAGCTGCCCTTTTCGTCTTGTCCTCCCTAGTGTCGCCACCAAACCAAGAAAAGGGCCCAGTTAGAAGACGTTGAAGACAACGATGGCAACGGTCGATCGTATCTCGAGCTCAAAGCTTAAGCATTAATCGGAGTCCTATACAGGATTAGAATAATCAGCGCGCCGGAAACACCCCGAAGCGTAGTATGCCAAACCATGTGGAATTGAACATTCCCGTCCCGTTGCTGTTCGGTTGTCACTTCTCGGAAGCTGTCATTAGCATACGATCCCACACTCCAGCCGGTTTCAGAGGAGTTTTCCCCTCCCATCACCATAGCAACCGTCCTCGTATATGTGTTTACACGGCCGGAACAAATTTCCTCGTCGAACAACGCTAATAAAAACCTCGGTCCAAGTAGGCTAGCAGGGACGCACGTTTCCTCCCAAAAGTCGAGGATTAACGACTGTAGTAACAAAAAAGTCTTGATTTGGTAAAAAGGATGGTTCATAGTATGGATTATAGATGCCGCACATAGTGCCCAAAAATTAAAGTCGATGAACTTCTTCTTTGGACGCTATCTCAGAAAACCAATCGACAGATCGTCACACAAATTTGCACATGTGAATATTACAAAACTAGGTAGTTTCACTGAATATATCATCAATTTTCATCCATGCATTCGAAATTTCCTTGCAAAAATAGTGTTGCGTTTACTTCGAATACATTCTTTAAAATAAAACGAAAGTGACCCAAGTGCGCACCCCTTTTTACCATAGACAGGATTTGTGTTTTATAGAATAAAATAAAATTTAAAAATAAAGTAAGAAGCATGCAAACTTCAAGGAAAATAATTTAAATAAATTTTATCAAACAAATATTTATTTTCTTAAAACCGGATGCGCATATTTTTGATAATCTTTCTTCACTTATTTTTTCACCGCCTACTGGAACAAAACAGCTTTCTCGTCGTATTGTAGGTAATACGCAACGAGCTTGGTCCCGATTGCCTCCGGTCATCGGAGCAATCCGAGGAGGCAGAACTGTTTGCCTAATCTGTATGATTTTTTATTATATATGACTGGCGTCTCTCGGAAAATAAGCTGCCCTTTTCGTCTTGTCCTCCCTAGTGTCGCCACCAAACCAAGAAAAGGGCCCAGTTAGAAGACGTTGAAGACAACGATGGCAACGGTCGATCGTATCTCGAGCTCAAAGCTTAAGCATTAATCGGAGTCCTATACAGGATTAGAATAATCAGCGCGCCGGAAACACCCCGAAGCGTAGTATGCCAAACCATGTGGAATTGAACATTCCCGTCCCGTTGCTGTTCGGTTGTCACTTCTCGGAAGCTGTCATTAGCATACGATCCCACACTCCAGCCGGTTTCAGAGGAGTTTTCCCCTCCCATCACCATAGCAACCGTCCTCGTATATGTGTTTACACGGCCGGAACAAATTTCCTCGTCGAACAACGCTAATAAAAACCTCGGTCCAAGTAGGCTAGCAGGGACGCACGTTTCCTCCCAAAAGTCGAGGATTAACGACTGATTATATATTATTTATATGCAAAATCGATACACTCTACCCATAAACCATACATATTTCGCATATATATGACCGTCAATTAATTTTAATGATATTCCTTTGGCACAGCTCGGTTCGGTTATTTTTCGAGGCTGCTCCGAGGATTCTGTTTTCGTTATGCATTTTGGCCCCTTCTTGCAGAGAACAGAAAAAAAAAACCACAGAAACCTTCCGACTGACGACTGCTCCAAAGGAACCGTAACTCGATATTATTGTTATTATCATCTTCTTGGTTGTAATCAAACATGATTGCTTGGTACAAAACGAATGGCCGCGTGTTGTTTGAGAATTTGTGATTCACCCGCCAGCATTGCCAGATGCAGAATTCATATATGTATATTGTGAATTTTCGAACCATAAATAACAAATATGATTCAGAAAACTGATGTATTCGTTTGAGAATCAAGAAAAATTTTATTGAGCGAATTGGCAAATCATTCTTTGGGGTTTGACATTCTCTTCAAGGAACCGCTCATAGCATTACATTATGACAGAAGTCAATTCAAGGCTGGCAGTGTCGAGCGCCGAAAGAAACAAAAAAGGATTTCAATATGCCGGCCTATTTCTTTCTGGGCATCGTTGTATGGACAAAATTCAGTCAGCCGATAAAATGTAAATATTGCAAACGAAATTGAATTCCAATCGAAAATCGAACCACGGCAAAGCGACTAACGGTTTTTATTAACCTTTTTTCCACTCGCTGCTACTGAAACTCCCCGAAGGAGCACGCGTGGGTGGAACAAAACCAACGGAAATGTCCATCCCGCTCCATCTTCTCTCGCTTGCTGCCTTTCAATTTCCGTCCCCGTATTATAATGGAAAATTTTAGGATCTAATAAATATTCTTCAACGGTGGGTTAACTTGGACAAAAAGTGGACGTCGTCCGCAAACATGATCGCAGCAACCATATGCAAGCAGGCATTCGAAAGGGTAGGCGCATGAGAACCCTATTTTATCCAACGACGTTCCAAATGCTTTCTTATCGCAGTAGGCCAGACTCTTGGCCAGCTTCTTTCTAGAGTAGGCAGGAGGATGACGCGATAAAAGGTAATGTCCGGTCTATTCGAGTGTGGCCTGAGAGGGTAAGAAATAACAGGAAGCTGCCTTCATCTGTCGAACGTAAGAAAAAAATCCAATTCAAATTTCGATTTGAATTCATTTTTCACAAAAGAAATTGGCCACAGCCAATGGTAAGTTGGTCAGAGCCCAATTTATCCATTTAAAAAAGGTACCAAGGGGTCATTAACTGATAAATAACTCTATGCATTTCAAAGATGAGAATAATAATGAAAAAGTAAGCAACCTAGGAAAACTAAACAAAAAAGGATTACAGACTATTTCAGATTTTGATAAGGCAAATTTGGATGTATGCGAAACTTTGAAAAAAAAAAATCGAAATATATTGGTTATGCAAGAATTTTACTTTCTGCATCTTCGACTTACTCGCAGTTTTTTGGCGTAATTTTTGAAGCTTAAAATAATTATTCATGAATTTTTTTTTTTTGTTTCGATTATAGTCGTTTTACCATCTTTATGGCATTCGCGACTTTATCAACGTTGCAGTTGGTGGATCGTTATTGAAAAACTTATCCGGTACAACTGTGTTCGATGTTTACTCTTGGGCTCGAACTCGTGGACATCGGCTCAGAAGACAACGGACTTGTCAACTGAGCTATATCACAAGCCCAATGTTCATGAAGAATTTTTAATTTAGTTTAATTGTGAATACCCTTTTTTAAATTTCATAATACTTGACGTGAATTTCACTCTACGACTGCACTCCAAATGCTGAACAAGTCTCTGTTGTTAAGCCACTTCATTGAGAGCCGATAAACATCACATTTTACATTTACATAGCTTATCCTGATAATGTTCTTCCAAAAGGGCCTATTGATTCTTACTCGGACCAGCGCTTGCTAGGGTGCATTTTGATACATTTCCAACATGTGGCAATCGCAAAAACACGGTGTTATTCTTTTTTATCTGTTTCAAGCAGTTCAAGTCTAGCTGGACCTGAGAAACTGAATTTTAGGGTCGAAAAGAAGGAGTGAACCCTTTCCGCCAAAAAGACATTCCTGTAGCAGGTTGAATTGCGTGTAGTATGATGTTTTTTGTTCTCTCTTCCCTATGAAAATAAAGATTCAGGACTATGAAGGAGAAAATGTATGGCTGAGACTGTGTTCTGAGACGGAGGGGGCGCTTGGTCGAAAAAAGGGTTGGTGTTTTTTTTCCAATAACCCCTTTTTTGTCGAGGATGATCCCTTGAGGAAAGGTCATCAATGCCGTTTCGTACGGGTGGGTGAGTATTTTTACAATGTGTTTATAGTCTATCAATTTATCCGTTCATTAGAAACCATAATGGAATTATAATAGTTATGGACGTCTATAGGTCATGAAAGAATGTATCGCGGTAGACGGATTGCTGGTGGATGGGCGATGTTGAAAATTTACTAACCAATTCTGAATTCATGGCAGTTGTATTTCACAACATTCAAAATCGTTGGTAACAGATTTCTACACGATTATTACAGGTACATTTATTAACATGTCCTCCAAACCGGGATGTAACATATTGTAACATTTTTATCATCACCTAGGAAAGGTCAAAAGGAAACAATCTTTGTCGGCAAATGGAACTTGTCCTGTGTGTCCTCTGCCAGTCAGGTTTTTTGTTGAAGGCATTTTCCAACTTCAGGAGTGGGTAAAGTTCTACACTATACCCATTGTTACATGCGGGTGGCATACGAATTTTCCTGTGTCACTTCAAGATGTCGTCACAATTTATTCCACTCTTAATCATGCTCATGGTTGTTCCTGAGCTTGAAAAAAAGAAGCATCTGCAAAATGGACCGGTGGATTTTCCCTTAAAATTGAGACATTTCCTCCCACATTCACCCTTCTGCGTAGGTCATCTGATTACGAGAAATCCAAGCAGGCTGTGGAAGCCTTCTTTCATCATGTTGTTTTCCGATGTGATTTATATTCCTACTGCAGCAGGCTTTGGAAATGTTTTTCTTTCTTTTCCATTTTCCATTCACAAATTCTGGTTCCGGTATTTTTGAGCGGAGATATGTAAACCCACTCATCCCTGCAGTGCTGTTCCTGTCTTGAGATTTTCAAATTCGAAGGGTTTGGGTTGCCGGACAGAAGGTTTTTAAATACCGAAATCAATCACAACACCAATCAACCCTTCAGATTCGATTAAGGAAATGGTTTCGTTGCTTCAAGTTTTCGTCTTCTTATTGGGGGAAAACATTGGTCTTGAAAAACGACAACTAGTGTAATGGTGAAACAATCGATAAAAAATAGAGTGGTGTGATGGACGAAAACGTGCCAAACCAATATTTGAAAAAGAATTATAAACAGAAGATTTTACTTATCGTAAACATACTCATAACATCCATAGCAAACTTTTTCAAGAAAAGATTTTTGTAAAAAAAATATTTAATAAGATTTATAACAATTATGTACACCATAGAATAGTAACGTAGCTTTTTTTAAATTCATATGAATTTAAAAATAGTTGTAAACCTCTCCAAGCCTCGGAAAGAACAGCAACAAGATAACTAAGCCCCAATTCGAACCATTGAAAATTAATGTTTATTAACAATGGTACTCAAGAAAGTTTAGACAAAACCAGGTTATACATTTATGTTTTTTTTCCAAGAAAACCCATTTTCAAACGGGAGTGCAATGCAAAATTAATGTGAAATGTGACACAACTTTAATTTCTAAATATTAAAAGCTTTAAAAATAAAGAAGCTATTTAAAAAAAATTCAAAACAAATCACGCTAGGACGTGTTAAATAAGTTTAAGAGAATAACGAGATATTTGCACTGAATTTCTTTTGTTTAACAATTGTTGTGTTAGCGTGTGTGGGGTATTTTGGCAACTTTTTATTTGCTACATAACGTCATGAGTTTAGTTGTTGTTTCGATTTTAGCCGTTTTACCATCTTTATGGCATTCGCGACTTTATATCAACGTTGGTAGTTGGCGGACAGTAATAAAAAACCCGATTTAATACACTTAACAGTGGATTGAAGCCTTTCTTACAGTCTAAAAATTATATTTGGATACACATGACACAAAATAATAAAATGATCGATTAATAAATTCTGAGTAATGATTAAAGTATTTCGAACGTAGTAAATCCTAAATGAATTTAAGAAATTAGGATTCTAAATTTTTTAAAGGATGAAGGTATTTTGAAATAATTATAATTTTCACATAAATAATAACATAATTGTAAACTAATTGAAAAATTTTGAATGATTGAATTCTGGGATATCTTGTATGATCCCGTTTCTATGACATTATGATCTTATATTTATAAAATAGAAGAGGTCTAAAAATGAAGGGTATAATTTTTAAAAAAGATTCCTAACCATGTGTTTCAAATAATTCAACCTCTCAAGAAAAGGAAGCGAATAAATGGAAAAAAATTTAAATAAATTTTCAACTGCTAAACTAAAATACGATGCTTCAATGTAGATTACAATAATCTATCGATTTAACAATAGATATTAAACATTTTGACAACTTTGAAATTTTGTAAATTTTGTCCATTTTGTCCATTTTGTCAACATTTAGAGCATTTAGAACGGCAAGTGAAATTGAATGATGCAAAAACTTATACTCGACAATATTTAAAATATTTATTTTTGATTTTTGACTTTAACTTGTCAATATACATGCTACTGCTAGATCAGTTAATCCTAGTATCACATTATTTTATTTCCAATAAGATTCTATTTTCCCTAACCAGCATGAGAGCAGCAGTGGTATAAATTATTTTAGCATACCTTTCAGGGGCATTCTTACTAGTATACAAGAAAGAATGCCCCTGATAGGTATGCTAAAAACTTTGATTTCTATGTTGATTCATTTTTGTAAAAGACGAAAGCTGTTTCGAGAAAATCGCGTTGAAAGTAATTAGGTTTAAAATGTAAGTCTTGAAACGGTACTTTTTCACCCAGCTGACAATTTGATTGTTAACATTTGGCCGCACGCCCTTTTGAAAAAAATTATACCACTGCTGCTCTCATTCTGGGTAGGGAATATAGAATCTTATTGGAAGAAAATAATGGGATTCTGGGTATGCCAACGAATGATTCGCAACGTAAGGTCGATTTTTGAAAAGGGCACATTTTTTGCCATATTTGCAAAATTTGTCAGGTTTGTAAATTTTATCAAGTTTGTGAATGTTGTCATTTTTTTTTCAATTTTGTCAACTATGCAAGTTTGGTCCAATTTGTAATTTTTGATGATTTTAACAATCATGTCATTTTTGTAATTATAAACTATTTATTTTGAAATGTTTGTAAATTATGTCAGTTTGGTAAATTTGTTTAATTTTTTCTATATTGATTCTGTCAATTTTGCATATTTTGAAAACTTTTTCAGTTTTATGATTTATATTCATTCTCTCCAGTTTTGTCAATTTTGTAAATGTTATATTTTATGTCAATCCATTCAAAATTGGTCAATTTTGGTCAATTTTTGTCAATTTTTCCCATATTTGCGAAATATGTCAGGCTTGTTAAAACTTGATTAAAGTTTGTGAATGTTGTCTATTTTGTAATTTTTATCAATTTTATCAATTATGTAAATTTGATACACTTTGTAATTTAAGAAAATTTAATCAATTGTCATTTTTGTAGTAATTGACTATTTTGACATTTTTGTCCATTATGTCGGTTTTGTAAATTTGTTTTGAAAATCATCTAGCGTTGGATTGCATCTGAATTTGTGGATTTTAATCTGAATTCTGAAACTCACTATTGGACCCGATTTTTTTTAGTTAAGTTTAAAATCAGAAATACTTTAAAGTCCAGGGAATTCAACATTTTGAAATTAACACGTCTGTACAAAAAATCACTTTAAACTTTAAAACAGTTGATAAAATTAAATTGGGTGAAAGTTTTTGTTGATGCATTTTCTTTTGAAAGCGAAATTACGCCTATTTAAAATGGGATTTTTTTATCCGGGTAGGGCCAATAGATAGCGTCGATTTTTGAAATAGGATTTGATTAGATGTTCCGAAGTTTCAAAAGCGTTTTTTTTTTTCGAGCTAACTGATAGTTTCGCCCTTATGAAATGTTACGCTATGTTTGTTTACATTTGGTGCGTTCGCCCTTTTTCAAACTTACTACAAAATTATCTAACAGATTCACGCTT
>NC_073692.1:6839083-6919083 GCF_029784155.1 Uranotaenia lowii | reverse complement strand
ATGATGACCCATTGTAGCAACCGGTGACGGGGGATTCAGCGAGCCTGCAAAACCAACACCACCGGGGTGGTTCATCATAGCTGGCGGATGCAAGGGATTCTGTCCAGCTGCGGAGAGATTGCGCGTTGTGAGGGACACCGGTTGATGCCACTGAGCCTCGTTGTTGAGCCATATTTTTCCTGAAATAAAAAAAAAACAAATTAATATTTTCTTAAATCAAAATATACAGGAGACAATTCATAATTCCTAATAAAATTAAGTTAATCATTGCAAATATTTAAACATTTGAAAACAAAATTACTAAACAATAAACATAACCCTTTCCAAAAAAAAGGTCACCCTGTGTGACTGAGCTTTAATTTTGCCTGAAATTCACCTACAATGTGGCCAAATATTTTGGCATTCCGCATTGGGTGGTCCCTCTTGAAGGATATCGATCGGGGGCGCGCGAAAATCGTTGTGTTTTTACGTCTTCCGGTGATTTCCTTGTGTATATGAAGCTAAATAGTGTGAGTGCCACCCCCAATCTGTACAACGAGTTCATTTCGTGTGGTCAGTCTAGGATATATTCCCCCCTCTTTTCTTGTATTGTAGTTCTATGTATGTTCCGTACTTACACAGCAGCGAAAGATTCTGTTGGTTAATGTCTTTTCGCTGCTTTTCTTCCGTGTACTTCACGAGAGATCTGGTTAGTTTTGCTTTTTTGAGTGTACTTTTGTTTTCGGCAGGAATCTGTTCCAAATGAGCGAGAATTAGTTGTTACAGGTCAGGAAAAATGGTACCCTTAAACTGTAGCAAATGAAAATGTTTTTATTAAATTATAGCTATTAGAGAATTTGAATAACGAAATATGTACGTACAAGATTTTGATCTTTTAAAAAAAGTTGATTTCTTGAACTTAATGAAAACTCTCAAAGGTCATCTGAACAGTATGCAATATTATACTGAGTCGATTTGGAGTGACTTTTGAATTCCTCAAACCCTGGGGTCTTATAAGCTTCGTTTAGGTTAAAAACTCATCCATGATTTTTTGCAGAATTTTTTAGTATCTAACTTTTACATGAGTAAATTTTAACTTTTAGGTTTGTATGCGAAAATTGAATATTTTGTATTGAGAAATCAAAATTATTTTTGTTTCTTCTGTGAAAAAGAGCCTGTTTATTGTTTTTGTGCCAGTTTAAAAATCATCCAAAAAAAATTTTCCGCTAAACAACTTTACCGAAAACCGTAAGGGAGGGACCATTCAAATAATGCTATTTCAGATTATTTTCGAACCGCCTCCCCCCTACGTAACACATTCGTTTTGGATTTTCTATCAAAAATCTATAAACCGTAAAAAGCTGCGTTACGAAATTTTTGAATGGTCCCATACTTCGTATCTTATTAGGTAAAAAGGTTATTATCTGTTATCAGTGGAACGTTAAATTTAATTGACAGCACTGTTGGTGCCTCGCGAAGTATTGCATAAAAAGTAGTCCTTAATACCTCGCTAGGCACCCAGTGAATTCAATTGAATTTATTGTTTTTCAATGCCAACAGACTCCTATTCAACACCCAATAACTTTTTTTCTTTAATAAGTTACGACCTTCGACATAATTATTCAGCTAAAAATTTTCTTTAAGGAATTTATAAATTGGCACAAAAACCATGCAATATAGTTCAGTATGATAAAAATGGGCAGACATTTTTTCTTGTAGAAAGTAATGTCAATCTGCGAAATAATTTTTGTGAGACGAGGAAAAAGAGGAACAAAATTTTGAGAGCTAAAAAGTTATTCATGCAACATGTTGCAAAAACTGATTTTTTTAGCACGAGCACATCATTACGAAAAGTTAATTTATCCAGTTAGTTGGACAATAACGAAAAGTGATGAGTCTATCCCAAACGAGCGAAAAATAATTGTTTCATGTCAGTAAATACGGTTCCCTTTAAATTATAGCAAAGGATTTTATTTATGTTACAACTATAAGAAAACATGGAAAATGAAATATTTTCGAACATAAGATATTTTATAGAATGATTAAAAAATTATTCATTAAAACTCTCAAGGGTCGGTTTTCCCTTCGAAATCAAAACTGTGTTGAAAAGAAGCACTTTGTGACGCTGTTTTGGAAACTGTTTCGAAAAGTACTAAATTCATTTGTAGTACACTAAGGTTTTTTTTACGCGGTATGAATTCCGTAGTTAACGTATAGGACTCAGAATATTTTCGCTCAAAAAACGTGTTGATTCGCGAGAGCCGTGTGGCAAAAAACCGCGCAGAAAGAAGCCGTATTAGAAAAATTGAACAAAATCAAACCGCGTAAAAAAAGAACTTAGTGTATTTGGTTTGAAGTTGACACATTTTGCGTGAGAATCACTTATAATCTCGTAGCTTATTCGTAAGATGCAGTAGGCTGCTCATAATTCTATAGAAATCTGTGTTTTCTCTTGCGTGTATTGGACTTTGAATACCTATTTTTTGCCTTAGTTAATATTTATAATTCATTTTTTGATGGTTTGCCTAGTGCTTTTCCCATCACATTCATTTGGACTTTTGGCCCGATGGATTAAATAAATAAACAATAAACAAATAATCAAATTAGTATTCTATTTTGTGGCCAATTATCAAGAATTATTCTTTATTAAAACTTTTAGATATTTAATTGATGCTTTGTTTCAGCACGTTGTTAAAATGTTGCACACTGTTTGTCGACGCGGAATCCATCGACCGGAACCAAAGTTACAGAAAGTTTTGCATAGTCTCGGATAAATGCAAATTCTAATAGTTTTGTATGAATGTTTCTATACACGTTTC
This sequence comes from Uranotaenia lowii, assembly GCF_029784155.1. Lineage (NCBI taxonomy): Eukaryota > Metazoa > Arthropoda > Insecta > Diptera > Culicidae > Uranotaenia > Uranotaenia lowii. The sequence goes on along the minus strand of NC_073692.1, from coordinate 6,916,285 downwards.
TCTTCATTAAATTATAAAAAAATACTGTACTGTTCAATTTATCACAAAAGTTTGGGAAAAGTCAGAACTTCTGGATAATATTTAATTCACAAGTTTAAATTTTACAACAAAAAACCGTAACGGCAGCTACTCGAAAGGGATCAGGCTGATTGATTGAACCATTACAAAAAATTGGCTTCGTATACGATATGAATCAGATCACCATTGAAAAAACTCAGTAGGCCTTCATCTTCGGCAGAAGATTGAAAAATTCACCTCGTGTGTGAAAGTGACATCTTCAATGGCTAATTACACGCCTCAAGGCCAACTGAGATTCATTCAAGCCGCACCGGCAACCCTTAAACGAGGAAAATGACAACGATGATGGAGGATGTCTTCGGGTGGAAAAAGAAAGGGGTGATGTAATTTACTCACATTTTATTATTTGTTTAGGTGAAAATTGAAACGCAAGGGTGACAACAAATTCCTCAAGTGATCCAATTTCTCAAGAGGCAAAACGAAGGGATGCTGCTATAGGTTCTTCTTGTTGTGGCTAACATCAGCGTTTGGTTGGATCAATCGATGGTGAAGCAAGGCGAGGAGAAAGAAGAAACTGCAGCACGCGTCTGTGATCGATCCGAAAAAGGAGAAGAAGCGAAAAATCGAAGGCCGTGTCCGAGATTAAAGCTGATGAGTTCGGAGGAATTAAAGCTGATGGTTGTTTTGGTAGGGAGCATGCAGCAGACCAAAGGCGACACAGCACGGGAAAATCAAACTATGTAGTGTAGTGCGGTGGACAGGAAGGGAAGACCAAAGTTGATGAGGGTGGTTGGCTGCCGGCTAGTTTTCCGGATGTGTACAGGTCGGTCGCGTGTATTTTGTTCGTATTTCTTTGGTCTAGTGTTTGTGTGTGCGATTCAATGGAAGAAAGAAGAAGAAGCAGTCGAGCGAAACTTACATAGCAAGATATGGTAAAGGTGCAACCGGCCACCACCAAACATCTTCCTGAAAATCTTCACTGATTCGACAATCGGATGGCAACCCTGGTTCGATCCGGGAAGGATTTTTCCCTTCGATTGAGGCACGGCGAAAGAGGGGTCAATGGCGGGGCGGAAAATTAGTCTATACGCGTTTCGAGAAAAACTCTGACGAGGTCGATGACTGCTGCTGGTGCTCTTCGTCTCCGTGCTTCATTCATTCGATTCACGTGAACATAACAACGCGTCCTGTACCTATACCTACTGTGTATGTAAACGGATTTGTGTGCGGAATGCGCGGCCTCAGACCTGACCCGCCGTCACTCATTGCGGTGCCGTACCGTGCGTGATTCCAATAGAGCAGAAGCTGGAACGATGACGCCGGTCTTTGTCTTTGCATTGCCAAGAGTACCAGACGTTGATCGTTCGTTCATATTTTCTAGGAGATTATTTCATGGATATGGTAGAATTGTGCACAAGATTGGCCTCGAGGCAAGACGTACGCATCCAGACTCATTAATGCTTACGAATGAACGTAGAAACCCCAACCATTCCCATGACAGGTTGCCAGTTTCCTTCTATTGTCTTTCGTGCAGGCAACATGCACTTTCTTCAATTGATTGGCGCTTCGAGAAGATGAGTATACTATACATAGAAGATAGAGAAGCATATCCAATATCTCACTTTGTATAATGGAGCGTCGTAGTATGCTATGCATTTTTGCGTTGGCTGTTGTTGACGTGCTAGATGGCTGCTGTTTATGCTAGATGTTGTCCTGGCAACGATGAGCAGCTGCTGTATGGGCGGGGGAGGAAATGAGGTTGCTGCGATGAATATTCTACACTACTGCATGTGTGTGCTTTGTTTCGTCACCCCTGGTCTTCCTTACCTGCCAATTCTTCTTCGTCGTCGTTGTCCTAGCCTCCTTTGTTAGATATTGTTTCCGAAGATTCTCGGTAAGAATGAGTAGTATAATAGTGGGTGGCGATTGTTCAGCAACGATAGCATTTAATTTAACGAGACGTGAACATGCAAAGAGATTTACTGTAATTGATTTTCAATGAATTCAATTCCATTTCCAAGTGGAAGTTTTCTCTGTTATACGTTTGATGGGATAGGGCTTATTTGGTGTGCTCTTATATTTCGATTTGTTAAATTAGTTCATTGATTTACAATAGGGGGAAGTCGTCTATGGCCGGACATCGTCTATGGCCGGACAACATAGATTTTTCGAAAACACAATATCCTAATAATGTTTTAACACCATGAAAATAAAGTAAATAGTAGCCTGATATGGTGTAAGAACAATGGTAATCCAATCTGAAAAGGTAAACCAATGATAGGCATCTAAAGCTTTTGCCTAGTAGTACGGAGAGGATCGCCTAAACTTTGCATTTGTATTGTGGTCAATTTTTTCGGCTTGTAAAATTTGAACTGCACATGAACGACATCGTTGATTGGTTATCTTTCGACTACAGTAGATATGAGATACCAAAACGGATATTCAAACGAAATATTAGGAAAATAAAAAAAAAATGCGATTTCTCTATGACCGGACACCAAGTTGTTGTCTATGACCGGACAAGAAAATATTCAAAATTATAGATGATTTCAACTCGAAACTTTCAGTTTTTCATCTCTATAGCACTCTCAAATGGTTAGCAGAAGATAAGGATTTAATAACGAAACTATTTGGGTCCTCTGAAAAACTTTAGATTTTGCTGTCCGGTCATAGAGAATTTTTCTCTAGTTTTTTTCGAAACAAATGTTCCATTCTGGTTTGTCAAAAAAACTTTTATGACTGGCTTCATAGAACATTCAGTATTAGAAAACACATACTCACAAGACCTGCGCAAGTGATTTCAGTCATTTTGCTACGTTTTTGTGCCATTGGTGACAACTTTGGTGAAGTATATCGAAGTGTCCGGCCATAGACAACACTTTTGGAAATGAGTGAAAACTAACTTGAAATGATTTCTCTTACCACATGAATATGTTGTAAATTATTTTTTTTCTAATATAGTAAAGTGATCATAATATTGATACTCTTCAAATCAGTAGAGGAACCAATATTTACAAAAATCTATTTTTGAAGTTATTGCTTAAAAACCTTAAGTGTCCGGTAGTAGACAACTTCCCCCTAAACGGTAGGACGGTTAGTGAAAATTGTATAGTTAATTTATTTTTCGCCCATCTATAGTTTTTACTATGAATTTAACAATCGCAGAAATAGTAGACAAAAACTGTTGCTTTCTGTTTTGAATACTAAGTTCATTTTCAGTATATAATTAATCTAATTAAAAAGGTTGGTCTCTCTCAAAGGAAACATAAATTTCATCTAAACTCGAGAACCAGTGATGCAAATGGAATCAAATTAAAGTATATAAATGTGATATTTTGATTACAAGAGATGTTTCTATAAGGGTTCGAGCGAGACCCCTTCCTTTTATAGAAGAATTTCCCTGCGACGGAAACACATTTTCTGCATAATCTGCTGATTGTTTGAGAAAACGGAACTAAATCGCGGATAAACAGTTTTTTGGTTTGTAAAATGGTTTTTCAGTTCGAATACAAATAAACCCACCATTCTGAATCAAACAATCAGAACTAATAGGTTTTTTATTCGAATTTAAAGGCTATTTAATAATGGTCAATCACACCACTTTTAGGCAAGTTCCTCCAGTCCAGCATACACAACACGTTCTGTTATGAACATTTCGTCCCACATACGAATGACAACGATTTTGGATGGAGTCAAAATAGGTTTCAAGAATGACCAATGTAAACAAGTTACACAAGCACATATTTGATGTTTATTCTATGTATTTGATGTGGAATAGCTCTATTCTATAAAGCTATTGAAGTCATATTTGGTAAACTGGAGGCCATTCCTTTCGGTCCAAAAAATCGTTTAAGTGTTCTTGTACCAGGTAGATAAAAAAAGGGCACTTAATGCAAATGGACTATTTGAACATCACAAAAAGTTTGTCTGATGATAGTAGGGGAGGAGCGGGCTACATGCGCCTATTAAGCAGAACACTGATTTCTAGAGTTTGTTTTGATTAGGTCGTATAAACCAATATAAACAAAATTGAGTTATTTGCTGCAAACGATTGACAAACATGTCTTTTATCTTTGGTAGAATATTGGTTTCATTTAATTCTTAAATAACTTTTACACAATGATTTGAATTTAGGACGAATAATGACTTTCTCATTTTTCAGTGTTATTTGGTTTTTACGTCATTTTGTGTAGCCGTGTTTTTGCCTTGATGCAAAAGGTCGTTAAACATAATTCGGCAGGTTGGTTTTTATGACGTAATGCATCGTCGCGACAAGTTCTGTGCCGAGTGATCAAAGTTATGAAAATTCGAATAAATATGAAAGAAAACTGTGTCCAGGAGTGATCATTACTGTTCTAATCGAATAAATGGCTCCGGATTTGTATTGGGTGAGTACCATAAGCCTAACTTTTCACCGTGTGAATAGTCAGTATTATTTTTTTCATTACAGAGGCAAACAAAATAATCAAAAGCGATGAATGCTTTTTCACACTCCTCGAACGGCCAGTTGCGCTAATGGTAGTGGTCAGATATGTCCGGGTGGACTTCCAAGGGCCATAGTCCCACAGTGCAATATTTGCAAATGCCATCAATCAATGATTTCCGCTTACTCTACATAGGATTAACAATGGAAACCTTTCTTCAATCAACTTCGAATGAATAAGTGAAGATTTTAGCCAATCCATTCAGTTTTGCTGCCAAAATTATCGATTTATCAAAAGGACGTTTACGCCTAAGGAGAAATGCAAAATGTCGTAAGTACATCTTCATTGATAAGAACTGAATTAATGCAAATATCATGTACATCATCATGTTCTGCGATCAGTTTGACACTAAATTTCGCATTTGCAGGCGAATTTGACCAACAATCATAAAATAAGAATTAAAATAATGTTTCAGAACTTAAACATCGATTTTCTCAAAACATACCAAGTGGTTCTTACGACCTAATCAAAACAAACTCTAGATTTAATCAAATATCTCATCGAATATGTGTACAAAAACTATATACACGTGTGCAGGCATCTGTTTTCTATACATTGGAGTAATTTTTATGTTAAAATTTCCTTCTGTTTCCAAGAAAACGATTTTATCATAAGTGTTGTCTAAAATGCCGAACCTCAAACCGTGCGGGCTAAATGCGCCTATTTATGTTTTGAACAAAATTTCTGTTTTTTGGGCAATATTTCCGTATAATTTCATTGAAACTGCTAGAAAGTAATAATTTCCGTACGACAAAGCTGAAGTTTTATAAAAATCTATGTACATTATAATTTTATGGAAAAAAACAAAAGTTAGGGTTGCAGGCAGGAGGCAGTTCATCTATAAGAAATACTTTATCAAATCTGTTTTTAGATCTTCAAATCTCTCTTAAGATGTTATGCAGAGCTTAGATTTGAAGGTTCAATGATAAAAATCATTTATTTATTCTATTTAACCTGTTATTTTAGGATGGATGCATTTTACAAACATGATGGGGGCATACAAAAACAGTCTATTATTCCACTATATCATCATTATTAAACCTCCACAAAAACTGAAATATGTTTAATTTCTTAAGTTCATTTGAGTAAGAAACAAAAACCATCCTAGTTTTTGTTTTAAGCTTCTTTACGTATAATTTTTAAAATTCGAAATATTACATCGAAATGTATCAACACCTTGTATGATTTTTTGAATTTTTTTGAGTTTGTAAACTCATAAAATTCTTTCTTGCCTTATGTTCTAAGCGTACCACCCTCAAAATGCATTGGTCAGATAAGCTGTCTAGTCAGCCATTTCATCAAACAGCCGCAGGATCATTTAACCCGATAGGCCCATTTAGGATATGTTCTACGGGTTTACCACAACAACGAGACAATATAGTGCCATTCTTCCATAACATTCCCTTGTGCAAAAACGCGCAAGCAAGTAATCAGCTTTTTCTGTTTTGGAATATATTTTTAAATTGTGACCATAATTTTCTGTATAAACAAAAATCGCTGAATGGAATGTGTTCTAACTTATCATAACAAATGGTAGCTCCTTTAATTTTTGAAATTAGCCAATTGGAAAGGTCTGAAACATCATATTTCTTTATTACCATGATTTTTAGTTGTTTCTGATCGTTTTTCTCACAGGAAGACATTCCTTCCTTTTTTTTAACCTGTATTCAATAACTGGTGTGCATAATTCGGCATCAAGTGAGTTGAATATTTTTTTAAATGACTTAAAGCGATTAATCAAAGATTATTTCGAAAGAAATATAGTAAGATATAGTAGAATAGTAAGATAACTACATCCGTGGTATTTCACAAATACGACTGATGTTTTTTTTTCGAAATTTCTCGAACGAAGAATGATTTACCGTAATAAGAACAGTTATGTGGAGGAATTAAAATATTTCGAGTGCGTGATTTTTTTAGAGAAGAGAGCAATGTTTTTAAGTAATCTGGATTTGCATTATCATGCATGATCGATACTTGTAAAAGTATTTGTACTTGTAAAAGAACAGCCAATGAGAAGTTTCTGTAAATGGGAAACTCGAGAAAACCGTGATAAATTTAAGCAAAGATCTCCTAGTATCAAGATAGTTGGACTGTTGTTCTTTCGATTAAATCGTTGGCGACGCCAACTCAATGTCTGCACTAGACTGAGTCGCTTAGGAGTCATTTGTGATTTTCTCAAACCCTGGGGTCTTAAAAGCTTTGTTTTTGGCCAAAACTCATCCATGATTTTTTGCAGAATTTTTAAGTAACATTAACATGAGTGAATTTGAACTTTCAGGTTCTTATGGGAAAATTGAATATTTTGTACTGAAAAATCAACTTCATTTTCGTTTCTTCTGTGGAACCAAGCCTGATAATGGTTTTTGTGCCAATTCATAAATTCTCCAAAGGAATTTATAAATAAATTAAATCTGTTATCTAAATAAATTAAATCTGTTAAACTTACTTACAATCTAATGAAAGGCATCGTTCAGAACTCAGTTAATGAGAGCAATCCCAATTGCCCCAATTTCCCCTAAAATCATGCCATATACTTAGAAAAAACTTAATTAACAATAACAAATTGAGAATGCGTCAGTAATCGCACAAAACTGATTGAATCATGCATCAAACTGATTGTTGAATAGAACCTAGTACACCGCTAAACCTTCTAAACTTCCTGATATATTATATGATCAGTTCTGTTCAACGCTCAGTTGATGAGAAGAGCCTCAATCGACCGCATTTCCCCTAAATTCATGAAATATAAAAAAAGTACTTGTAATAAAAGAGATTGGTTTGAATGTTACTGTTGCATCGACGAGAAGGGTCTCATTATGTTTAATCCAATATCAATTATATTTATAACTGTTCCACAATTAGTTTTTCACCTATGGTTCATTTGTTTCTGTGCACTTTGTGATGCATTCTCGAATGTTACAAGATTTTTTTGTAATATATTGCAAATATTAAGGGAAAATTGAGGCAACTAGGACTTTATTCATCGACAGAAATTAAGCGGTGTCCATTATTTTATTCCACAATTACGTTTACACATGTTTTAATGTTTTTGTACCTTTTCTGATGTTTTCTCATTTGTTACTACGATTTTTTGGTTCATGTTGTATGAGTTTACGAATGAATTTAGTTAAAATTGGATACAATGAGATTTTCCTCGTCAACTCAGTGCTGAGCGGTGTTCTTCATTCGATTCAGCAATGAGTTTTCAACCTGATTCAATGTTTTTTCCACGCTTCACGCTTAGCGGTGTACATCACTCTATTCAGCAATAAGTTTTACACCCGATTCGATGTTTTTTGCATCTGTTGAATGAAATTCTCGTTTGTAACAGTATATTTTTCAAAAAAATTGGATGTGGCTGTGGAAATTCTCGTTTGTAACAGTATATTTTTCAAAAAAATTGGATGAATTTAGGGGAAATCGAAGTGATTGAGGCTCGTCAACTTAATGCTAAGCGGTGCACATCATTCGATTCAACAATAAATTTTACACCTGTTTCAATCATTTTTGTGCATTTCCTGACGCTTTGTCGTTTGTCATAATGATTTTTTTTAACATATCGCTCGATTTTAGGGGAAATCGGGGTGATTGCGACTATTCTCGTAAGCTGAGCACTAAGCGGTGTACACTACTAAATTCTGCGCCTAATTTATACTTAATCACTAGGTTTTTGTATTTAGTATATGAATTGCTCGATTGTTACACTGAAATTTATTCAAAAATTAAAAAAAGCTAGGGGAAATTGGGATATTTAGCCGTCATCATTCATGAAGAAAAATTGTTGGATTACACTTTGTTTGACTGCATTTCTTTTTAAAATTTGTTATGTTTAGTGGAAAAGAGGCAAAATGAGCAACTTGTCTAAGGCAACTAAGTACGGTTTCTATAACTTTTTTGTTGCAAGGTAGTTTGCTACAATCGGAATTCTAACTTTACACCCAAAAAAAAAAGGGAAATCGGGCAAAATGAGGCGTTCAGAGTCATTTTATCAAAAAGCGGTGTTAACTATTCGATTCGTGTTTTTTACATAATTTTTTCAAGCAAGTCGTCCTTGCCTGAATTCTGTACCTTTTTTGGCTCGAAAATTCCCACTGTGTAATGCTATGCTATGCTAATTATTTATAATCAAAGGTGTGAAGAACCTCTGCTAATTATATTTTTACCCCAGTATGAGTATTGCAGCTTAATTTTTTTTTGCTGATTGGTGGTCTAAAAATTTTGTCTGTAACTCTATCTATTATTTACTATTTTACTTTTGTTAAAATAAAACACTATAAAATATCTAAATTTTTGAACATGCAAACGAAAGCAGCTCACACGGTATCAGCTAGTATAATATTTTTGTGATTTTTTTTATAACAAAATCAATGAATAATAGATTTAAACATTTGGAAAATATGATAATAACATTCAAACACTAAATAAAGAAAAACGAACCGCCATCAAATTCATTTTTAGCTTTTAATGGCAAGTTTTATGTTACCTCTGCTCTCGGTATGTGCACGAAACCATACTCAGCGCCACGTTCCGCTTGCCACTCATATGTCAGGCATACATAGAATCTATAATGTAGCTTCCATCCCCCGTTCCGTTTCTAGGAAAAAAGAGTCCCCCATTTTCCATAATCCCTCCCCAACCCCCTTTTCTCTCCCCCTTTCAACCCACTCTCCACCTCGAGCAATAGGGTTTTGGAACGACGTCCTCTTGCCCTGTCATACTAACTCACATATTATAACGAGCCGTCGCCCGTTGTCGTGTCGAACAAATGTGGAAGCGCGCTTTGAATCCCCGAGAGCGAACCTCCAGTAATCCCGGCGTATATATTGTGACATGCGCGTTCTCAAAACTGCTGCATGCCTTCTCTTTCGATCCCCTTCTTCCGATGGGGCGCAAGATATTGTGAAGGCTCCAAAGTGAAACTTCGTTATTCGATCGATAAAATATACATACCACTTTTGCCCGAGAGGTGAGCTGAGCGCTCCAGTTGTTTGAAGGAAGTCAAGGAAGGAAGGCAAAACAACAACAACGAGAAAAACTCAACGAAACCCTTAAATGGGATTCAAAACTGTCGCGTTTTCCATCTCACTCTGGCATCGGTGTTCCACTCTGTCCGAGGAACAATACACGAGCAGCGACGACGACGACGACCCCAAAAGCATTTGAATGTTAAAGCTGAATAATAAAAAAGGAATCTTTGTCGTTTTTCCCTATCACTGCACCACGGTTGTGTTGGTGTGCTGCTTATATACCACCCCTTTCGAGTCCGCCAAGGCAAAGGGGGATGAAAACTGGAGCCACAATTTGAATATAAAGCGTTCCCGGAATCCCTTCTTGTTCCACCCAGCCGATAGGTAGCGCCACCCATACAATCAAAACAGTCCTACTGAAAAACCATCCCTTACATTTAAATGTGTGAAACACCTCTCTGGTTGAAGGTTTTTTTTTCTTTACCCGAGGTGGCAACCTTGTGCGCATCCTTCATTTTTTAGAATTTAAATTAGGGCTCCGCCAGCCCAATCCGATCGTAGCACGCCACGAACGAACATTTTGCGAAGAATCGTTAGAGGGTTCGTTCGGTCGTGTGGATGGGGAATCAAAGCATCCCGGAAAATTGCTCGACTGCGTGTTTGCCACTTCACAATAGCAGGGGCACTGAAAAATGGGTGCTAAAACATGCATCAGTATGTAGTGTTTGGCTTTTTTATGTTCTGTATTCAAATCAGTTTCGCTCGGGTTGCTACGATTGGATATTACCCTTCCCTTAGCCAAACGAGCCCTTTCTGTATGTTGATTGGAAGGCGTCGAATCACAGCCAACAGGACTTTTTTTTCGTGAAGGGATAACATAAAGGGGTTTCCTCTCTCTCTATTCAAATTTCCGATATGGAGGTTTTTTTTTTAGGGAAAATAATAAAAATAGATGGTGTCTTCTCGTCCTGGTTTGTAAAAGGTATATGTGCTATAAGTAGGAAAATCGGATTGGTTGGAAAAATTTTCAGCCAATCAGAGTCGAGGGCTCCCTTGGAGCTTATTTTTCTTTTGCTTCTTCTCTTCTGGTTTGTGAAGGGAAAACCAAACAACAGACAGGCAAAATAGCCCCACAGAGAGCGAAGGACGGAACGGTATATTTATGATAAAATATGAAATTTTATATTCTATGTTTTCTCCTGCTGCTGCTCCCGGGGGGTAACTTCCGTTTTCCGGATGTGTGTATAGGTGGATTTTTCCACTTGGAAAAGCCAGCCATTGCACATGCTGAACACATTCGGTTTGGGGCGGTTGGTCGAGTTTCTCGCATTCTTTCCCAGTTAAAGTAGATGAAACTTTTTTGAACTTTTATTTCCTAGGGCTCGGGATCCGTATTCCCCCTAGAGGTGGGCGGGAGCCTTGGGTAGAGGAAGTTCGAGTGGCCGAAGAAGATTATTTTTTATTATTATTTTATACATTATGTATACCCGCATACATAAAACTGGAGTGGAAAATGGAAAATTTTTCCCATTTTCTTCCTGGGGCTTTTCTACGGTATCCCTCCATTTTGACCCGCTTCCTATCTCCGCTCGCTTCGAAATATGATGGTAAAGTGGTCAAAGTCGTTTCCTTAACGAGCTTTATTTGTGTTTTCGATTCTTTTCGTTGCTTTTTTTTTCCAAACGCTTCGAGAGGGAAAATTGTGAGCGCGATGCTTTTCTAAAGATTTTCCGGTTCTTCTAATGCTGGCTGTAATTTATTGTTGTGTGGAACGTGTAGATAATAGGCTTGAGTTTTATAATTTGATTTTCACTTTTTAAAGTACGCCTTAAGATTTGTTGGAATTGTGTTTCGATAGTAAACCCAGTTAAATCCTTCTCTGATTTTCATTGAAATATCAATGTGGCAAGTGGATGAAAACGCTAGAATATGCTATAAATAAAATTATGACAGTTTTCATATAAACTCGAGCTAGTAATACAGGTTATACCAAAACAAACCCCTTCCGGGTAATTTTCCAAAAATCATATACCTACCAGTTTTACATTCTTCGAAATCTGGTATTGTCGGTTTGGGAAATTAACATAAGGATATAAGTTCGTTGGTTTTTTGTTTTTTTTTTTGTTTCGCTTGAATGTTTGTATGAAGTGGTAATTCATCATTTTGCTCGAGAGTTCGGAGTCTTTAAGCCGATGGTGGTGATTCTTAACCCCCCACTCCCCGCCCCTCATTGAGATTTTTCCCAAGTAAAATTATCCTGACACACAAAAACCCTTCCTCTTCTTTAAGAAGAAGATTATCTTAACAAGTTCATCCATAACTTTATTACTAATCACTTATGGAAAAATTAAAATCGTTTATTTCATTACAAATTTAATGCTGATATGAAATATTCAGAAAGCCATTTTATTTCGTTTTTCTTGTTCTTCTAAATGCTGAACTCCACATTTAAAACGGTTTTGAAAAATTTTACAAGGCCACAAATTCACATTTCTCTTTGGTTCAAAAAATTTAAGCGCTAATTTTGATATTTGATGCCCTAAAACTTTTGAAAATAGGTAAAAAATATTTTTGAAAATTCTGCGCTTAGAAATTGAAAAAAATAGCAAAAAAAATTAAAATAAGGCATATTTCAACTTTCTTCAAGATCGCATTAAATTATACTTCTGCAAAATTAACGAAACATGTTATTTATTTGGGTAATTTTTCCAATTCTGTAAATTATTAGAATTTTTAAGATTTGTTCAGTAAGTATTAAGTAAATTGAAATTAAGTTATTTTTATAAACAATACTTAAACAGAATAAAGAATAAATAAAGAATAAAATCTTTTTTTAACTTTCTTTAGTTATGTTAAAAATATTTATTTTTCCAAACTTTAACTTATTTGAGAATTAAACTTTTTCAGATCATTTATCGTCATCATCATAATCATCGAAATATTATTTCTTAATTTAAAAAGTTTAATAAATTAATACAAAATGAGTTTTTACTTTCATGTAGATTTGTTAGTTCATCAGTTTAATATTTTCATCTATTTTTACTATTGTATATCATCTTTTTAGAATCGATCATCATCTATGAAAAGTTCGAAAAACGACTTTAAATATTCTTTATTTTTTATTTTTACCAGTTTCATATTTGATCGTTCAGGAAATCATTCATTTCTGAACCTGAAATTTGTCAGAGATGATGAATTGTATATCTTGTATTTTAAATTTAGAAAGTTTTTATTGTGACCTTCAATCAAACATGAATTTTTTAGGTTATTTATTTCGATAAATGTGATATTTTCATTTTTATCAGATTAAATCTTATCATTACCCAAGCAACCAAAAGTCTCATATTTACTTAAATGAAGGCTTTGAAAGTTACATATTGGCTGACAAAGAGAGTCAACTGCCCAATTCCCTTGAGTGAACTTTATGTACTCATCAATGAACTTTAAAGTAGCAAATGTGATTAATATGTATGTTGTATGTGACTTATTATGCCCAATTCCCATGAGTGCACTAAATTGTACTCATTAATGAAGTTGAAAATTACAAAAGTGAATTATATGTACGTTGTAAGGGACTTGAGTCACATTAAGGGCACAAAAGTGCTCAAAACGGGATCTACTAAGTCACAAAAAGTGCATTGAGGTGCTTTGCTAGACGTGGTCTTGTGGTAGCATGTTCGATTCGAACCACGAAGGTCGGGGTTCGATCCCCAAACCGGGAAAGTTTTTTTTTCAATAAGTAATTTGGTACTTAAGTGACCATTCTGATGCGCTGTAAAGGGTGATACGGTCAAAATTTGGTCAAGGGAAAACGCGTGTAAATCGGTGAAATCGTTTATTTAAAAAATCAAATTAAATATCTTTTTCAAGTTTAATTAGTATACAATTTAGGAAAAATATTCAGTTAGGCTTCCGCTTTTCCATAGTCGAATTGCCGGGCCTTACGCTTAACCCCTGCCATCAGATTTTGTACAGCCACCTTGTCCACCTTCTTCGCCACAGAAAGCCAGTTTGCCTTGAAGTGCTGCTCGTCCTTAGCAGTTTTTTTTGGTATTCTTTAGGTTTCGCTTGACAATAGCCCAGTATTTCTCAATTGGGCGGAGCTCTGGCGTGTTGGGAGGGTTCTTGTCCTTGGGAACCACCTGCACGTTGTTGGCGGCGTACCACTCCATGGCCTTTTTACCGTAATGGCAAGATGCCAAATCCGGCCAAAACAGTACGAAACCACCGTGTTTCTACAGGAAAGGCAGCAGACGTTTATTCAAAAACTCTTTCACGTAAATTTCTCGGTTAACAGTCCCGGAAGCTATGAAAATGCTGCTTTTCAAGTTACAGGTACAGATGGCTTGCCAAACCAGATATTTCTTCGCGAACTTTGAAAGTTTCATGTGCTTGAAAATATCTGCTACCTTTCCCCTTCCTTTTGCCGTATAAAACTCCTGTCCCGGAAGCTGCTTGTAGTCGGCTTTGACGTAGGTTTCGTCGTCCATTACCACGCAGTCAAACTTCGTCAGCATCGTCGTGTACAGCCTCCGGGATCGCGCTTTGGCCGTGGTATTTTGTTTATCATCGCGATTTGGAGTCACTACCTTCTTGTAAGTCGATAGTCCGGCTCGTTTTTTGGCTCAATGCACGGTTGTAGACGATACACCCAGCTTATTTGCGGCATCTCGGAGAGAGAGGTTAAAGTTTCGCTTGAAACTACCGGCAACTCTTTTTGTCGTCTCAGGAGCATAGGTTTTACCGTGGCGACATCGCTTACCAAGGTGAATTTTCTGCCACATTACCCTCACCCCCAAACATTCAGCGTGAGATTCGTGGAGGGATGGCGTACAGCCGGTCTTCGCAAAACAAATCTTCACATGTGCTGCACTTCCTTTCCTCTTATTGACTACACGGACTTGGCCGGCATCGTTATTGGTTTTTATTCAAAAGTGGGATTCTCAAAACTGTAGAGTGTGAGGTACATAATTTTCAAGTGATTTGATGTTTACGATTGTATGAAAATCGGTCATTTTGTCTTTTTTTTTTTTTAAATGCAACCACAAGGTGAGGAATTTACACCTTTTTTATGTCACGATCGTTTATAAACATTTTAGGAACATTTTTTTCAAACATCTCGAGACATTTGACTCCAAATTGCTATGGATCCTTAGAGCTTTTTTTTCATAAATTTATTTTCATGAAACGTCTTACTTGAGTAAGCTAATGACATAATAGACTTTGCTTGTATGGAGTACTGTGAATGTAAAATCCGAAGTGGTCCAAAAGTTGTTTTTTCATCAAATCACTATCTTTTAAAAACCAATTCATTCATCTTGCCAAATGAATTTTCGTCCCACAGCTAACAAATATTAATTTTGAAGATTAAAAAACCTAACAATTGATTTTTTTTCCTTCGCCTTGGTTCAAGTGAAACATCTTGCACTTCCTTTGTGAGAATTAAAAATGTTGAATCCTTCCTTTTATTCAACCCAGATTTCCTCCAGAGCAGTGAAAGCAAACGGCAAAGCAAGAAAAGATGAAAAAAATCAGTCGAAATTCGATTTCATTTGGATCTTAATTTTCGACACTCGGCTATCATTTGGCATCGGTTTTAATTTTCTTCGTAGTAGGCCATGATAACAAAGGCCTGCTTTGTGCTGTTGCGTTTTCGTCTTTAAGAAAGGATTGGAAATCTTGGGCTTTCGATTTCATCTACCAGGTCCCTCGTTACGGATAAAATTAAAATCTTTAACATAATATCTCTTTCGGCTAAGCTGACAGTCTGCAACTAGTTTTTCTTCATCTCTTTTGATGAATAGTTTTTCACTAAAAAGGAAAAAAAATGAAAACTGTGCAACAATAAGAAATCGATTTTCACTTTTTATCCGCACCTTTCCATATTGACGTCGATCCACACCCCCTTCTTTGAATCGAAAACCCCTTTTTGAGACCAAGCGTGACACAAAATTATCCAGCAGCAGCAACATGAAAGGACCTTGGCAAATAGAAAGAACAAGAAGCACGACCGACACCCGTCAACCTCACGCACATCCCACAACAAACCACGCAAGAAAACCGATTCGCCCGAAGGTGTTCCCCATCCTCTTAATTTTGCGATCCATTTTTTTTTTCGACCGTAAACGATCCTCCCGAGTCTTTTCATAGTTTTCAAGCCAGAAATAGGATTTAACCCGTGCTGCCGCCTTCCGTTCTCTTCTGCGGCAAAGGCTATCAACGAACGAGCGGGACGCAACAGGATGCAGCCGAAATGTTTTAAGATCCTTTTTTATTTGTTGAAAGAATATGTTTTAAGAAGCGCGCGCGCGTGTTCTCCATGGTTACCAAAACTAACTTCAGTTTTGGAGAGGTAGGTCCCTGTTACCCTTTCCTAGCGATCGTATACAGCACGTGACAAACGCCTGCGTCATAGTTTGAGTTTTTAACGGGTTGCTTTGATGCGTCAGACCTAGGCTCAGCTGCTGATATGTTCATTGGCGCGCAAAAGAACTTGCGGTTTTAGAATCGCTGTTACCATTCCTGCTGTACCTAACCGAAACTACGAAGTTAACTTCGAAATTGCTTTAGAAACATTGAACTGGAAACAGAATTTTCCAACCGATTTTAGTCTTATCAGGGATAATATTGAGGCAATATGTATAAATAACATCATTCAATAGTGCAAAGTGTATTCAGATATTTTTTTAAATGAAAACTCGATGGAAATTATTTGTGGTTTTATAAAATTTCAAAATAAGTTTATTTATGAACCTGGTTAAATGTGTCACTTATAAATCGTCATCCATAGTGAAAAAACTTCAATGCTCCTAAAAACCAACCTTGAGCACCAGGTTCTATGAACGGAAAAAGACTTATTTCCATTTGCTTATTAAATGTTTCGCATATCTAAATCCACGCATTTACATAGACTCCAACTGCTCAAAAATTCCAAAAAAAACCCATCTGCTAAATTAAGCAATTAAAACATTTGCTTCCCAAAACCGCGTTTTCTCGCTAACTCTGAAAGCCAAAAACCTAACCTGCTCCTCACCTGTTGCAAACCGAGCTCGTGAATAATAACGCCATTAAGCTGGTCGCTAATCTGCATGTTACCTATCTTAAACATTTTTCTAACTCTCTCTATTAGACTGAACTAGACGAGGGTCACAGCCAAACCTCGAACAGGCACCTGATGCTTCCGAAATTTATAACGTGATAGTGAACAACGCCATTTTCCCCCTTCTTTAGTTTTATTTAAGTCGTTCGGATAAGCGAACGCACCCTCGAAAAATCGGCTAACCTCGAAAAACAAACATATTTAAATGCTACGTAAAGTAGCTGCCTTCCTGAAGAATCAGTAGAGGGAAAAATGGACATTGGAACCTTTAAAAAAATATACATATCATATCAATTTACATGTTTGTGAACTGAAACAATCCAAGTAGCCCACGAAGAGAGGGGTCAATTTAAGGAGGCAAAGCGGAGCACATTTTTCTCTTTACGGAACGATAGATAACGAGCGACCGACTTAGGTCTCCGTTTTGTTTGGATTTTAATCGCTTTGAAGCATCTCTATCGTACTGCTGTGCCTGTTTTGCTGAAACAAAAAAAAACTAAGGCCTAGATAAGATCCTCTCACTTTTTATGGGGCGAAATTTAAATTCGCCCTCGTTGACCTCTTGCTAATTCATACTCAAATGTTGGGTTTGACCTTTTGGGGCTTACTTTTGATTTGCCTGATCTTGGGAGGCCCTGATGTTGAAGGTGATAATGATTGAAGTGTGATGATGACGTTTTTTCGTTCAGCAGACAGTCTACTTCGTTGTATTAAATTGCGACCAATCCACTTGGGTGAAAATTGCGCAAGCGCTTCTACCTGTGGAAAACTGTTTGAGCAATAAAGCTTAAACTAAATGAACTGATAAGTGGATGCGCGCTGTCCCGAGTAAGCGTGCATACCAAACCGGTTGCTTACTGAAAACCACTTCGAAAAAAAAAGAAATGCTTAAAACGACCTGTGGAAAAATAATAGCAGGCATATTTATTTAAATTTATTTAATAATTTTTAATACACTTATTAAGTCCTGATTTCTAATTTGGATATTGCCTGCTATTCGGGATTCTATCCAGCGATAGTCAACATCAAACAGTGCGTATCGGCTATTGCTTACGTTCGAAACTCTTGTTCAATTTTCGACGACTGTCTCGTTTTTAACCTATGCTTTGTTCAATATTTATCTTCAATTCACGATGCAAACCTAAGATGTTGATTTGTCTAAATTTGATACCTTTCAACATTGATTAAAGTTACAGCCCGTTGGTAGCAAATTATACAAATACAACTATACCAAATACAAGATGTTTCGTTTTTTCAGTTGTTGATAGTGTTTTACCTTGAAAAGCATAACTCAAAGATTCAATAATGAAATTTCATTCTCCAAATTAAACTAAACACTTTCGACAACTTAAAAGTACTATATTTGTTAATACAAATCTTCAAGAAACTAATATCATTAATGTAAACATACGTGTGTTATACCGAATACGTTATCATGGAGAAAAAAGACGACTTTTGTTCTTATTATTTCAGCTGGTTATACCTATCATCAAAGTGCAGTTGTTTTTTTTGGCATCCAGCTATAATTATAATATACTTAATTTGTAATTAATGATTGACCTTACGCAATTAAATATGAATATAATAGATTTAACTATAATGGTATAATTGATTCAATTGTAAATGTCATAGATTCAACTACAATTGCATGATTGATTTTATGCATTCAACTATAAATATAATGGAATCAACTATACATTCCTGGTTGACCTCTCACATTCAAATATAAATATGATAGATTCAACTACAATTGTATGATTGATTTTATGCATTCAACAGTTAATATAATAGATTCAAATATAAATTTCTGGTTGAACAATCATAGAGGTATAATTGATTTAATCGTTTTATATATAAATCAATCAATCATGGATGTATAGTCGAATCTTCAATGTATATAGTTGAATGGCAATCATCAATTAGTTTATAGAGTTGAATTTATTTTATTTATGGTTGAATCAACCATATAATTTAGTTGAGGCTATCATATTTATAGTTGTATTCATAAAACCTATCTTACAAATATAGTTGAATATTTAGTAAATACAGTTGGTCGAGAATCAATCATCAATATGATTGAATATAGGCGAAATATAGTTGATAAAACTATACTTTTTTCTCCGTGATTGTTTGGCTTATATGAAAAATCTTCGTCAAGTTCAATGAGAGATAATCGAGCTAAATCAAATTAAAATAAAAAAACAAACAAAATTCCACAAGATTCACTTTTTTTCAGACATGTTAGAATATTACTTTTCAAACTGGGGTTCAAATAAGTTTAATGTTTAATGTTTCAATCCATGCGAAATTTTTTCATCATATTTTGAAAAATTTAACACACCTTAGCTTTGCATATAATTGCTCATTATCAAAACTCCCACAGAGCAGTGAACAAGAGAATTCCGAAACGAAATAACAATCGCAGAACAATTCTTCAACACGCTGGTCGCTTGGCACCGATTAAAATCTGTGGAAAAAAATAAACGTACGACGACGGTTCCGGAAACGAAAATGACCACGAAACATGCTCTTGATTTTACGATCAACATGGACGGAAAATGCACCCGAGCATTTGCGCAAATCGTAAAATTCCGAAACAAAAAATGAAACCATCCTGAACAGAGTCCCGGTCGGATTAAAATGTCCGAAAAGTGTATGTATCGTCTGATTTTCATACACGGTTGTTAATCATAAACTTTGTTCAAAATCACCAAAAGCCCGTCCACCATCAGCGCCTACTACGTTGGAGGGACGGAACGGAAAGCTTTTGAAGCCGCCCTTCAAGCCGAATGCAAAAGTCAGTGGCTCATTTCTTATTTTTATTAGATCTGACGGTTACCACTGTTTTGCTTACCTTTTTACGACCTTTTAATTTCGCCTAATGCGAAGTTTCTGTTTATTCGGTTAAAGTGCTTCGAGAGGCTTTTTTTTCGTTTGATATGGAACGTTTTACGACTGCTCACACCTTCCTTCTCCTTGGAATTGACAGGACAGAAAATGATGAACGTAACAGGGAAATTTTAAATATTCATAGGCTTTGCTAAGTTAATTTTTCGAGTAGATGATGTTAAAAAATGCTTCTTCAGATTTTAGTTCGGTATCTAAAATTCCAATATTCGAACTCTTAAGCTCCAAAAAGGCCTACATTTTCATTCAACATGGTGCTTTTTGGCAAAACATCTAAGCAGGCACTTGATTCAGTTGGCTGTGAAAAAAAACATTACCGTAAAAGCCTACTTGCCGCCTACTTGAGTCAAGTCGGTCAACGGCTTGATGAACCATTAATACACTGAGAGAAAAATGCTAACATGCTAGAGTTAAAATGCTCGTTTTACGATTGAGACATAAAGCCGTCATTACATCGGGCGTCTTTACGCTTCTCTTGGTTTTATGTCATTTTAATAATTTTTTTATTCAAATAATTTGTTGCTATGTTAATTGCCGAAAGCTTTTACGAGTTTGCATGGGGAAGTTTTACCGTCCGCCGAAAGATAGCTCGAATGCGCATCCTTATCGAAGGAAATGTGTCCGATCATTAACTTCCATTTAATAAAAAGAGAACACTCAGAAGCGCGGCAGCGTACAGGTTTCTTTTTGTTTATCATATCTCAAGGAAACTGAACTAAATGGGAGGTGTCGATACAGTGATACTTTCTCCTAGTACGTAGACACCGCAAGAAAAACTTCTTAATTTATGGAAAGCAAATTCTGACACTGTTAATCGTTCGCGGGAGAAAATTAAGAGGAAGAAGCGGAAAACGGTGACGCGCTTTTATCTTCGAGAAAAGTCGTTGAAAATTCCGTTGGAAAAAATCGTTCCCGCATTTTTGTTTTACGATTTTCAAACGCACAAAAAACTGCGCGCAAAATAACAAAAAACCAAAAGGTGTTTCGAAATGTGGACCCCTTTTTCTGATTTGGGTTTTTTTTTCAAATTTACCTTCACGCCGATCCAGAACGAAATCCCAAAAAAGGGATGCTGGCAACGGAAGACATCGGTGAATTTTACCCTCTCGCTTTTTTTTCGTTTTAGGGTTTTGCTTTTGCTTCATTCAGCACAAAACCAAAATGTGTAGGGAATAGAAGCAAATTTTCCAAAATTTTGGAAAAAGGTTACATTTAACGTTAATGCGTATGCATTTTTAGAAGGTTGGTGCAATTTTTAACGTTTTTAAGAGGGTGAAGTTGGAAGTAAAATAAAAAAACGTCTGAAGAATAGATGAATGGGGTGAGATTTTTTTTCCATCGGTAACTTTCAATCGATGGGAATTTCGGTTGAAAAAGCCAAATTTTGGCGCAAATTTTTTGGCGGTTTTTTTTTTGGTTCAGCTGATAATAAAACTGTCACTTTACATCAAGTTTAAAAATCAAGCTGCGTTGTTTTTAGTGTTGCTGCAGACATATTTTGGAATGTAAACTGTCAACTGTTTGAACTTTGTCATCATCGAGCATCTTTTAGTATTTGCCACATGAAAAAGGAGACTCTTTCCTATCCAACGTACTATTTATGGAAATAATCCAGAAGATTAGCGAACAAAATTTCACGAGTTTATTATTCGAAATTTCACTAAGAATTTTTTCTTAATCTTAGTTCATTTTTAAGCTAGAAATGTTGAAATTCTTTCAAAAATATATAATATTTCAGAAAATTTGATGAAAAAGATTTTAATTTCAAAATTTAGTCAAAAATGTACCTACATATTTCGAAGAAAATGTACTAAATTAGGTAGGAACAGCAGTGAAAGTAACTGTCAACACCGTAGAACATTTTTAAAATTACTGTAATAATGATAAAGCTTTACAGCTTAAAACTGTAAAGTTTAAAATTTTAAGAAATAATTCAAATAATTCGCAAATTTTCCATAAAAAAAAACAATTGTTTCTAGTTTGCTCACAAAGTTGTTAGCAAAGATCGCCAAAAATGTTCAATGAACTCATAACAAATATTCTAAAGATTAGAAGGAATTTACCATGCCAGTTTCATTTAAATTATTCGAATTTTAAAAATTATCAAATCTAAATATCATTCCCTGTGATTTAGTGGTGTGGTTAAACGTTCACCTTAATTAACCAAACCGACCATAAGTAAATGATAAGGAAAATTGACGAAAGCAAAGTTGTCTAAGCGTAAAGCTCAAAAGTCTTTGGAACCATGCTGTGAGCGCACATCAGCGTGATTTATGAACGACAGTTATCGCAATCGCACGCGCGTCAGTTTTGGCATAAAATCCCAAATTTTAAAGATGATATTCCTATCACCTAAGTGACATGTTAAGGAGATTCATGAAAACCGAATTTAAAGCGGATAAAGCAACCGCTTAACGTTAAACGCATGTAGAGCTTTTTTCCCCCGAATGATAGAAAAAAAAAGCAAGGCCATCAAATTTTAGAGCACCTCGTAATCATGCACACTTCTCTTGGTGCCATTCACCATGTCTCATCATGAATGACCAGCACAGCCACCCCCTTGGGAAATAAAATTGAGAGTGTATAATTCGATTCGCGGGCCGCCTGCTATGATGATGTAGGCAATGAATACATTCGATATCTGGTAAGGCGGCATCCTTAAATTAAGTTACACAAAAAAAAAAGTTTTTTGACCCCCTTCTCCCCGTATGTTAGAAATCGTAACGCCACGACGTACCCCCCTATTAAAAATTACGTAACGCTGAAATGTACCCCCGCTTTCCAATGCCTGTTTTAGAACTTCGGTTGTCGCAGACCCGAAAAAAATAACATAATGATTTTTTAACGTTCTTTACACCTAACACTAAAGTTATATGAAGATTTCTTCAATTTTTAAAAAGGCATCGTTAATAATTGGTGACGTATTAACAAGTAACTGAGAATCAAATTCTATAACACAAAGGACACAAATCTGTCCTGTTTAAGTTTCAGTATTCAATGAAAACTTCTGGTTTACACTTGTTCATTGCCATGTAACGAATTGCTCTACGCTTTTTAACTGATAATTTAGCTCGTTTGTTTTATGATGATGAATTATAAAATTATATGCTTCGAATTTCAAACGAAATTCACTAAAAAGCAGCACAGATCGCTAGGAAGTCTCTCCTAGAATCTTCTGAATACAACTAATTCAAATAACCTTAAAAAATGTTGAAGTTTTAGGCATTTAAGCTGACTTTAGCTTGTTTATCATTTCGGATCTGGCAAAATTGGCTAAACATGATTGAAAATTTGCTTAACTTCAAAATAGCTTCGAGCATAATTGCAAATTTTTGAATAAAAGAAATTGTAACTTAACTGTTGATATTCGTCTCATCGAAGCAGTCGATGAGATGAATAGCAACACACGCATGATGAATAAACAGTTAGCAATCGTAACCATGCAAATGGTCAATTATTTAAAATAGCAAATTAGATAGAAATAAAGTATTCCAAGTTCTACCAACAAGAAGTACATATTTCTCCTTTCCACTACCCAAGTGCTCCCAACAACAGGTTATGAGCACTAGTGGAAAGAAGGAGAAGAAGAATCGCTAGGAATCAAAAGTGGCAATATGGTCGTCGGACCGGTGTCATGGAAGTTCGTTGGGTTGGAGCCATAAGGAACGGAACAGTATCACTGGTAGGTCGATGGACCGGAAGCCATGGAAGGTTGGCGAGCCGGTAACATCAAATCAGGATCCAGGAGCTGGTCGTCGATCCAGGAGCCACTTGAGGACTTACGAGTGCGGTACCACGGAAGGTCGTCAAGCCGGTGCCATGGAAGGTCGTCGGACTGGAAAGCCAAGTGAAGGTCGTCGAGCTGGATCACTATAAACGTCAGGGTTCAAGAAAGAGCTCGAAGTGGAAGGAAAGCTTCCAGAGCCATTAAAGGTCGTCGGGCCAGAGCCATTGGGAGGTCGTCGGACCGGGAGCCACTGGAAGGTCGTCGTGCAAAATCCCGGTGGAGGTCATCGAACTGGTGCCACGGAAGGTCATCGAGTTGCAACAGGGGCAAGATTGTGTTCCGGTGCGTGCGTTGAAGAGGAGTAGCCCCATCTTCAGGAGGAGCCGCCAGGCAGTTAGAAGACTGCGGAATGCGTGTGAGAAGGAGTGTTGAGATTCGTTTTATCGATGCAATCGATGAGATGAATACCCACACGTGATGTTTGTTTATAATGAATAAACAATTTGTAATCGTAACCATGGAAATGGTTTAGTGTTGAAGGGAGCGAGTTATATAGAAATAAAGTATTCCAAGTTCTACCAGCAAGTAGTACAGATCTCTCCTTTCCACTGCCCAAGTCCTTCCAACAACATTAGCGTCCCCCCCCCCCCCCTCCTGTATGTCACAATAGGCGATGGAATCGAAAAGTTATTTTTTCTCCCCTTAAGAAAACCCCGTTAGATCTGTAAAAAGTTGGGTGAATTTTAGCTGCATCCCTCTTGCACTAGTACAAAACCATCACCCAAATTCGGCAGCGTTTCCATCGCCTATTCGTAACGCTCGATCCTCTTTTCCTGCCCATAGAGAGTTACGTAATTTATGGATGCCCCCTAATGCACGTATGGTACACAATTTTCGGGTCCAAAATGTGTGCGTTTACATTTTATGACTGGTGAATTTATTAAAACCCATCTTACATGTTCCCCAATGCCTGCGCGTTTGGTCCACTACACCTCAAATAAAAACCTAATAAAATTAAAATTAAATACCGAGTCGATTTTTTGTTGGTTCCTTTCTATCTCGAGAGTGCGCTAATCGCGAAGAGTTACCGCAAAATTGAAAATCGAGCCATTAGTAGCCTAAGAAAAGGGTGAAAATGTGCGCTCTGCTCTATGGGTGCAATTACGTACACACAAATGAATTATTGAAATGTGCACATCGGTTCAAGTGGAACATTGGGTAGAAAAAAGCTCGACAATTTCGGAAACGATTTGATAATAATTATCATGTATCTTTCATATCCGAACGGTAGGAGTTTAATTATGACCATTAGAGCTAATTAGCGAGTAGTTCACGATGTTTTTTTTTCTTCGCAATTCATTAGTACGCTTCAGTTTGACTTTTTGAACCTACCGCAGGATCACAGTAGGCCTAAAATTTGAAAAACAATTACATACGAGACAGAAACTTCAAAGAAAAATGATAAAAACTCTTCACAAAATACTCCATCACAAAATTTTAAAATTCAATCCGCTTGCAACGAAACTTGTGATATCATATGCTCTACCCGTCTAAGTAAAATAATTGACCCATAATTGATTAGATGCCGTTTAATTTTTTTCGAACTAAAAAAAATAGATGGTCACTCTTGGTTGGCCAAAGCGCAATGACGAAACAACGCGGTTCTTTATTTGATTCAAACGAAATTTTCCATCTTAATCGAGTGGGTGTTGATTAAAACCGTTCACCAAACAAGCTAGTAAGAGCTTATTGGGGGTCCGGAAAGGCGCGAAGGGGAGAAGTATTTTAGGGGGGTGGTTTCCAATTTGACGATTCAAACCAGTCAGAAACCAACCGTGCAGTTTCAATGATTCGAAGATGAGCCAATCAAACGGAGCTTTTTTTATTTTTTTTATACCACACATTTATTGAACCAGGACGGGTTTTACGAACTCAATTTCGATGGCCATTTTTTATCAGGAGCAGCGTGTTGGCGATCATCCAAGTAACCCTGTTAATAAAAGTTCGAAATCGATTTGCTTTGATGGGTAGAGAAGGAAAAAATGTTCCAAAAAATAACGATAGCTCAATAAACAGTTAAATAGCTCGACTACTGAGACGATTATTTTTCACTTTTTGGAAAAAAAAACCAATACATGTAGATAAGTTGTCTAAAATTCGAAAAACTGAATTTTAAAATTCTTCTTGATATAGTATCATCGATTAAAGTATTGCACTCCAAATTATATCTCTTCATCGCATAATGTCTCATTATCGTCTCATTATGAAATCTGGTTGGTCCGAAGTCTACATGTGGTGAACACGTATACTCCGGACGGGCCCGTCCGTGTAGACTTCGGACCAACCAGATTTCATTGTATAGGTTAAGGTAGTGCCACCTCTATCCCGGTACTACTTCTCCTAAATAATGAAATGTTACGAGGTAAAGTATGGTGTACGTTAATAAGTTTCCTCGCGAAAATGCTCTTTCGCTCTTTTCAACATCTGTAAATTTTCTTCTCACTTCTATATCCATCTTTATCAATTTCAGAACTACTTTTCACCGATATGCCGAAAAATAAATTTACAAAATTAATTAACGGTGGTTAACTTATCTTAGAATTCAGATACAGAATTCAGATTCAGAATTCAGATTCAGAATTCAGATTCAGAATTCTGATTCAGAATTCTGATTCAGAATTCAGATTCAGAATTCAGATTCAGAATTCAGATTCAGAATTCAGATTCAGAATTCAGATTCAGAATTCAGATTCAGAATTCAGATTCAGAATTCAGATTCAGAATTCAGATTCAGAATTCAGATTCAGAATTCAGATTCAGAATTCAGATTCAGAATTCAGATTCAGAATTCAGATTCAAAATTCAGATTCAGAATTCAGATTCAGAATTCAGATTCAGAATTCAGATTCAGAATTCAGATTCAGAATTCAGATTCAGAATTCAGATTCAGAATTCAGATTCAGATTCAGAATTCAGATTCAGAATTCAGATTCAGAATTCAGATTCAGAATTCAGATACAGAATTCAGATACAGAATTCAGATTCAGAATTCAGATACAGAATTCAGATTCAGAATTCAGATTCAGAATTCAGATTCAGAATTCAGATTCAGAATTCAGATTCAGAATTCAGATTCAGAATTCAGATTCAGAATTCAGATTCAGAATTCAGATTCAGAATTCAGATTCAGAATTCAGATTCAGAATTCAGATTCAGAATTCAGATTCAGAATTCAGATTCAGAATTCAGATTCAGAATTCAGATTCAGAATTCAGATTCAGAATTCAGATTCAGAATTCAGATTCAGAATTCAGATTCAGAATTCAGATTCAGAATTCAGATTCAGAATTCAGATTCAGAATTCAGATTCAGAATTCAGATTCAGAATTCAGATTCAGAATTCAGATTCAGAATTCAGATTCAGAATTCAGATTCAGAATTCAGATTCAGAATTCAGATTCAGAATTCAGATTCAGAATTCAGATTCAGAATTCAGATTCAGAATTCAGATTCAGAATTCAGATTCAGAATTCAGATTCAGAATTCAGATTCAGAATTCAGATTCAGAATTCAGATTCAGAATTCAGATTCAGAATTCAGATTCAGAATTCAGATTCAGAATTCAGATTCAGAATTCAGATTCAGAATTCAGATTCAGAATTCAGATTCAGAATTCAGATTCAGAATTCAGATTCAGAATTCAGATTCAGAATTCAGATTCAGAATTCAGATTCAGAATTCAGATTCAGAATTCAGATTCAGAATTCAGATTCAGAATTCAGATTCAGAATTCAGATTCAGAATTCAGATTCAGAATTCAGATTCAGAATTCAGATTCAGAATTCAGATTCAGAATTCAGATTCAGAATTCAGATTCAGAATTCAGATTCAGAATTCAGATTCAGAATTCAGATTCAGAATTCAGATTCAGAATTCAGTTTCAGATTCAGAATTCAGATTCAGAATTCAGATTCAGAATTCAGATTCAGAATTCAGATACAGAATTCAGATTCAGAGTTCAGATTCAGAATTCAGATTCAGAATTCAGATTCAGAATTCAGATTCAGAATTCAGATTCAGAATTCAGATTCAGAATTCAGATTCAGAATTCAGATTCAGAATTCAGATTCAGAATTCAGATTCAGAATTCAGAATCAAAATTCAGATTCAGAATTCAGATTCAGAATTCAGATTCAGAATTCAGAATTCAGATTCAGAATTCAGATTCAGAATTCAGATTCAGAATTCAGATTCAGAATTCAGATTCAGAATTCAGATTCAGAATTCAGATTCAGAATTCAGATTCAGAATTCAGATTCAGAATTCAGATTCAGAATTCAGATTCAGAATTCAGATTCAGAATTCAGATTCAGAATTCAGATTCAGAATTCAGATTCAGAATTCAGATTCAGAATTCAGATTCAGAATTCAGATTCAGAATTCAGATTCTGTAAATTTATTTTTCGGCATATCGGTGAAAAGTAGTTATGAAATTGAGAAAGATGGATAGAGAAGTGAGAAGAAAATTTACAGATGTTGAAAAGAGCGAAAGAGCATTTTTGCGAGGAAACTTATTAACGTACACCATACTTTACCCTGCAACATTTCATTAATGAGCATTTTTGCGAGGAAACTTATTAACGTACACCATACTTTACCCTGCAACATTTCATTAATGAAATGTTGCAGGGTAAAGTATGGTGTACGTTAATAAGTTTCCTCGCAAAAATGCTCTTTCGCTCTTTTCAACATCTGTAAATTTTCTTCTCACTTCTCTATCCATCTTTATCAATTTCATAACTACTTTTCACCGATATGCCGAAAAATAAATTTACAAAATTAATTAACGGTGGTTAACTTATCTTAAGAATTCAGATTCAGAATTCAGATTCAGAATTCAGATTCAGAATTCAGATTCAGAATTCAGATTCAGAATTCAGATTCAGAATTCAGATTCAGAATTCAGATTCAGAATTCAGATTCAGAATTCAGATTCAGAATTCAGATTCAGAATTCAGATTCAGAATTCAGATTCAGAATTCAGATTCAGAATTCAGATTCAGAATTCAGATTCAGAATTCAGATTCAGAATTCAGATTCAGAATTCAGATTCAGAATTCAGATTCAGAATTCAGATTCAGAATTCAGATTCAGAATTCAGATTCAGAATTCAGATTCAGAATTCAGATTCAGAATTCAGATTCAGAATTCAGATTCAGAATTCAGATTCAGAATTCAGATTCAGAATTCAGATTCAGAATTCAGATTCAGAATTCAGATTCAGAATTCAGATTCAGAATTCAGATTCAGAATTCAGATTCAGAATTCAGATTCAGAATTCAGATTCAGAATTCAGATTCAGAATTCAGATTCAGAATTCAGATTCAGAATTCAGATTCAGAATTCAGATTCAGAATTCAGATTCAGAATTCAGATTCAGAATTCAGATTCAGAATTCAGATTCAGAATTCAGATTCAGAATTCAGATTCAGAATTCAGATTCAGAATTCAGATTCAGAATTCAGATTCAGAATTCAGATTCAGAATTCAGATTCAGAATTCAGATTCAGAATTCAGATTCAGAATTCAGATTCAGAATTCAGATTCAGAATTCAGATTCAGAATTCAGATTCAGAATTCAGATTCAGAATTCAGATTCAGAATTCAGATTCAGAATTCAGATTCAGAATTCAGATTCAGAATTCAGATTCAGAATTCAGATTCAGAATTCAGATTCAGAATTCAGATTCAGAATTCAGATTCAGAATTCAGATTCAGAATTCAGATTCAGAATTCAGATTCAGAATTCAGATTCAGAATTCAGATTCAGAATTCAGATTCAGAATTCAGATTCAGAATTCAGATTCAGAATTCAGATTCAGAATTCAGATTCAGAATTCAGATTCAGAATTCAGATTCAGAATTCAGATTCAGAATTCAGATTCAGAATTCAGATTCAGAATTCAGATTCAGAATTCAGATTCAGAATTCAGATTCAGAATTCAGATTCAGAATTCAGATTCAGAATTCAGATTCAGAATTCAGATTCAGAATTCAGATTCAGAATTCAGATTCAGAATTCAGATTCAGAATTCAGATTCAGAATTCAGATTCAGAATTCAGATTCAGAATTCAGATTCAGATTTCAAATTTAGAATTAAGATTAAGAAGTCAGATTCAGATTCAGATCTTCCAGAGTCGGAAATCAAACGCTATATGTTTAACGCTCGTCTGACGTTGGCATTGTATAATAGTTTAACCTTAATTGCGAAGACGATTTTGTGTGGGAGCAGGTACAGGTAGAAAAGAAACCTTTTTCAACATCCTCCGAAATCTACAGTCAATGCACCGGAGCGAAGGTTCATTTCCTGGATTTCGACAAAGGTAGGGTCCAGTTTTTTTTCCGTATCAAAGACAATCAAATTTTTTTTGATTCTCTTTTTTCAACAGTGCATGGGAAGCGGCTTAAGAATACTAAAATTGCACCATTGGTTGTTCTTTGTGTAACAGGAAAAATGAAAAACAATTTGCTATGCGTATTTGCTTTAAGAAGAAAATTGGTCAATAGAAAAAATGAAGCTAATAACTGATCAAGCCTTGTGGGAAAGTTTTGATCAGTGGAGAAAATATATGGGAAAAATTCAGTTCAAACCAGGTGAAAGCGTAATCACTCAATTTGCGTTTTGCAAACGGTTTGCGTGAAGCTTAGAGAAAATGAAACAACCAAAAACCAACCCTACATGGTGTATCATCGCATGTGAGGATCATTAAGGAAACACAAGGGTCACTTTGTGTAAAATTTGAATTTGATCTGCGCTGTTTGCTTAATTGTTTAATTTATGCGCAACATTAAAACTTTCAGAGAAGGTATTCTGCCGGCATTTGTTTATGTTTCAACGAAACACCTGAAGGTCTGTCCAGAAACAAACTATCTGCCGTAATTTATGCACTTGAGTTCTTTTTTTGATCGTTGGAATATATGTTTCAGAATTTACCGAAGATCTTAGAAATTATTTTTCCAGTGTAAAACAAGCAGGCCTGTTTTTTCTACTTTAAACTACACCCGTTCGCCTATTTCTTGTCGCATTGCGAGTTAGAAGCCAATCCATGGCCTGCTGCTATGTTGGTTAGCTCCAAGCTTTTCGACAGCTTCATTCATAAATTTCCGAAACGAATCGTCAATGACTCAGCCATATGTGGTGAATTAACAAAAAACGACGTCTAACGGCATCTGCCACGCGTCTCTATTTTAACCAATGAGGGAAAAAGGATCATAGCGTTCATTTTTTCTCTTTCAATACTGGAAATAGCAGTTTAGAGGGATAAAAAAAAAACTGTAAACGTAGAATCGAAACCGGCATCAGCAAGAGTTATTTACACGCCTTTCGATTTCGATCGACGATTCCGCCACTATAAATGCGCACACGCACGAATAGTTTAGCTGAACTTAAAAAAAAACACCTATATAGAAAAAAACGTCAACAATCTGTTCTTCCTCCCTTCCTTCATCGATTTTCATTCGCAAGTTATTACCTAGGGTCTGATTGCGACTAACCCTACGGGATGGGAAGATATCTAACAATGATTTTATCTAGAGCTTTTTCTGTTAACTGGAGAACCGGTAGTACCCATACAATTCTATTGACTTAGAGACAGAAGCGGAGGATCGGCAAGGACAACATCTGGATCTGGATCGATGATGACTTCCAATCATACGGAAGTCGTCGCACGAGCTTCGATCGAAAGGTACCGTTAGAGTCTCTGTGAAGTTTTGTTATGCACTTTGAGATCAACATAAGCACAGAGAGCAAAAAAAAACACATGCTTAGCGTGCGTTCGATTTCAATAACGGATGCACGGATGCATCCCCTTGTTTCGATTTCGTTTTACTTGTCTAATAAAAGTGAGCTTCATGATAAACAGCATTAAATGAACTTGGTGGTACACCCCTTTTTCGGAAAAAACCAAAAAATAACGGTTAATTCAAAAATAGCTAAATAGCTTGTTCAGGTTATATAAAAACTACTTTTCTAAATGCTTTTCCACTTCAGTTTAACACATTCAGCAATATTTAATCAGCAAAAAATCACAAAAAAAGAATAATGTAAAATATAACAAAAATTTCAAATAAATACTAAAATTCAACAATGACAAAAATGACAAAAACGACAAAAATCACAAAAATGTAAAAATGACAAAACGACAAAAATGATAAAAAAGATAAAAATGACAAAAATGACGAAAATGACAAATATGACAAAAATGACAACAATGACAAAAATGACAAAAATGGTAAAAATGACATAAAATAAAAATATGACCAAAATAACAAAAATGACATAAAAGACAAAAATGCCAAAAATGGCAAAAATAACAAAAATGACGAAAAAGACAAAAATGACAAAAATGATAAAAATTACAAGAACGACAAAAATAACAAAAATGACAAAAATAACAAAAATGATAAACATGACAAAAATGACAAAAAATGACAAAGATGACAAAATTGACATAACAATAATGACCAAAATGATAAAATGACAAAAATTACAAGAATGACAAAAATATTAAAAATAACAAAAAGACAAAAATGACAAAAATGACAAAAATGACAAAAATGACAAAAATGACAAAAATGACAAAAATGACAAAAATGACAAAAATGACAAAAATGACAAAAATGACAAAAATGACAAAAATGACAAAAATGACAAAAATGACAAAAATGACAAAAATGACAAAAATGACAAAAATGACAAAAATGACAAAAATGACAAAAATGACAAAAATGACAAAAATGACAAAAATGACAAAAATGACAAAAATGACAAAAATGACAAAAATGACAAAAATGACAAAAATGACAAAAATGACAAAAATGACAAAAATGACAAAAATGACAAAAATGACAAAAATGACAAAAATGACAAAAATGACAAAAATGACAAAAATGACAAAAATGACAAAAATGACAAAAATGACAAAAATGACAAAAATGACAAAAATGACAAAAATGACAAAAATGACAAAAATGACAAAAATGACAAAAATGACAAAAATGACAAAAATGACAAAAATGACAAAAATGACAAAAATGACAAAAATGACAAAAATGACAAAAATGACAAAAATGACAAAAATGACAAAAATGACAAAAATATTAAAAATGACAAAAATGAAAAAAATGACAAAAATGACAAAAATGACAAAAATGACAAAAATGACAAAAATGACAAAAATGACAAAAATGACAAAAATGACAAAAATGACAAAAATGAAAAAAAATGACAAAAATGACAAAAATGAAAAAATGACAAAAATGACAAAAATGACAAAAATGACAAAAATGACAAAAATGACAAAAATGACAAAAATGACAAAAATGACAAAAATGACAAAAATGACAAAAATGACAAAAATGACAAAAATGACAAAAATGACAAAAATGACAAAAATGACAAAAATGACAAAAATGACAAAAATGACAAAAATGACAAAAATGACAAAAATGACAAAAATGACAAAAATGACAAAAATGACAAAAATGACAAAAATGACAAAAATGACAAAAATGACAAAAATGACAAAAATGACAAAAATGACAAAAATGGTAAAAATGACATAAAATAAAAATATGACCAAAATAACAAAAATGACATAAAAGACAAAAATGCCAAAAATGGCAAAAATGACAAAAATGACGAAAAAGACAAAAATGATAAAAATTACAAGAACGACAAAAATAACAAAAATGACAAAAATAACAAAAATGATAAACATGACAAAAATGACAAAAATGATAAAAATGACAAAAAATGACAAAGATGACAAAATTGACATAACAATAATGACCAAAATGATAAAATGACAAAAATTACAAGAATGACAAAAATATTAAAAATGACAAAAAGACAAAAATGACAAAAATGACAAAAATGACAAAAATGACAAAAATGACAAAAATGACAAAAATGACAAAAATGACAAAAATGACAAAAATGACAAAAATGACAAAAATGACAAAAATGACAAAAATGACAAAAATGACAAAAATGACAAAAATGACAAAAATGACAAAAATGACAAAAATGACAAAAATGACAAAAATGACAAAAATGAAAAAAAATGACAAAAATGACAAAAATGACAAAAATGAAAAAAATGACAAAAATGACAAAAATGACAAAAATGACAAAAATGACAAAAATGACAAAAATGACAAAAATGACAAAAATGACAAAAATGGTAAAAATGACATAAAATAAAAATATGACCAAAATAACAAAAATGACATAAAAGACAAAAATGCCAAAAATGGCAAAAATGACAAAAATGACGAAAAAGACAAAAATGACAAAAATGACAAAAATGATAAAAATTACAAGAACGACAAAAATGACAAAAATGACAAAAATGACGAAAAAGACAAAAATGACAAAAATGATAAAAATTACAAGAACGACAAAAATAACAAAAATGACAAAAATAACAAAAATGATAAACATGACAAAAATGACAAAAATGATAAAAATGACAAAAAATGACAAAGATGACAAAATTGACATAACAATAATGACAAAAATGACAAAAATGACAAAAATGACAAAAATGACAAAAATGACAAAAATGACAAAAATGACAAAAATGACAAAAATGACAAAAATGACAAAAATGACAAAAATGACAAAAATGACAAAAATGACAAAAATGACAAAAATGACAAAAATGACAAAAATGACAAAAATGACAAAAATGACAAAAATGACAAAAATGACAAAAATGACAAAAATGACAAAAATGACAAAAATGACAAAAATGACAAAAATGACAAAAATTACAAAAATGACAAAAATGACAAAAATGACAAAAATGACAAAAATGACAAAAATGACAAAAATGACAAAAATGACAAAAATTACAAAAATGACAAAAATGACAAAAATGACAAAAATGACAAAAATGACAAAAATGACAAAAATGACAAAAATGACAAAAATGACAAAAATGACAAAAATGACAAAAATGACAAAAATGACAAAAATGACAAAAATGACAAAATTGACAAAAATGACAAAAATGACAAAAATGACAAAAATGACAAAAATGACAAAAATGACAAAAATGACAAAAATGACAAAAATGACAAAAATGACAAAAATGACAAAAATGACAAAAATGACAAAAATGACAAAAATGACAAAAATGAAAAAAATGACAAAAATGACAAAAATGACAAAAATGACAAAAATGACAAAAATGACAAAAATGACAAAAATGACAAAAATGACAAAAATGACAAAAATGACAAAAATGAAAAAAAATGACAAAAATGACAAAAATGACAAAAATGAAAAAAATGACAAAAATGACAAAAATGACAAAAATGGCAAAAATGACAAAAATGACAAAAATGACAAAAATGACAAAAATGACAAAAATGACAAAAATGACAAAAATGACAAAAATGGTAAAAATGACATAAAATAAAAATATGACCAAAATAACAAAAATGACATAAAAGACAAAAATGCCAAAAATGGCAAAAATGACAAAAATGACGAAAAAGACAAAAATGACAAAAATGACAAAAATGATAAAAATTACAAGAACGACAAAAATGACAAAAATGACAAAAATGACGAAAAAGACAAAAATGACAAAAATGACAAAAATGATAAAAATTACAAGAACGACAAAAATAACAAAAATGACAAAAATAACAAAAATGATAAACATGACAAAAATGACAAAAATGATAAAAATGACAAAAAATGACAAAGATGACAAAATTGACATAACAATAATGACAAAAATGACAAAATTGACATAACAATAATGACAAAAATGACAAAAATGACAAAAATGACAAAAATGACAAAAATGACAAAAATGACAAAAATGACAAAAATGACAAAAATGACAAAAATGACAAAAATGACAAAAATGACAAAAATGACAAAAATGACAAAAATGACAAAAATGACAAAAATGACAAAAATGACAAAAATGACAAAAATTACAAAAATGACAAAAATGACAAAAATGACAAAAATGACAAAAATGACAAAAATGACAAAAATGACAAAAATGACAAAAATGACAAAAATG
Source organism: Uranotaenia lowii (assembly GCF_029784155.1). Taxonomy (NCBI): domain Eukaryota; kingdom Metazoa; phylum Arthropoda; class Insecta; order Diptera; family Culicidae; genus Uranotaenia; species Uranotaenia lowii. The sequence goes on along the minus strand of NC_073692.1, from coordinate 6,880,972 downwards.
ACAAAAATTACAAAAATGACAAAAATGACAAAAATGACAAAAATGACAAAAATGACAAAAATGACAAAAATGACAAAAATGACAAAAATGACAAAAATGACAAAAATGACAAAAATGACAAAAATGACAAAAATGACAAAAATGACAAAATTGACAAAATTGACAAAAATGACAAAAATGACAAAAATGACAAAAATGACAAAAATGACAAAAATGACAAAAATGACAAAAATGACAAAAATGACAAAAATGACAAAAATGACAAAAATGACAAAAATGACAAAAATGAAAAAAATGACAAAAATGACAAAAATGACAAAAATGACAAAAATGACAAAAATGACAAAAATGACAAAAATGAAAAAAATGACAAAAATGACAAAAATGACAAAAATGACAAAAATGACAAAAATGACAAAAATGACAAAAATGACAAAAATGACAAAAATGACAAAAATGACAAAAATGACAAAAATGACAAAAATGACAAAAATGACAAAAATGACAAAAATGACAAAAATGACAAAAATGACAAAAATGACAAAAATGAAAAAAAATGACAAAAATGACAAAAATGACAAAAATGAAAAAAATGACAAAAATGACAAAAATGACAAAAATGACAAAAATGACAAAAATGACAAAAATGACAAAAATGACAAAAATGACAAAAATGACAAAAATGACAAAAATGGTAAAAATGACATAAAATAAAAATATGACCAAAATAACAAAAATGACATAAAAGACAAAAATGCCAAAAATGGCAAAAATGACAAAAATGACGAAAAAGACAAAAATGACAAAAATGACAAAAATGATAAAAATTACAAGAACGACAAAAATGACAAAAATGACAAAAATGACGAAAAAGACAAAAATGACAAAAATGACAAAAATGATAAAAATTACAAGAACGACAAAAATAACAAAAATGACAAAAATAACAAAAATGATAAACATGACAAAAATGACAAAAATGATAAAAATGACAAAAAATGACAAAGATGACAAAATTGACATAACAATAATGACAAAAATGACAAAATTGACATAACAATAATGACAAAAATGACAAAAATGACAAAAATGACAAAAATGACAAAAATGACAAAAATGACAAAAATGACAAAAATGACAAAAATGACAAAAATGACAAAAATGACAAAAATGACAAAAATGACAAAAATGACAAAAATGACAAAAATGACAAAAATGACAAAAATGACAAAAATGACAAAAATGACAAAAATGACAAAAATTACAAAAATGACAAAAATGACAAAAATGACAAAAATGACAAAAATGACAAAAATGACAAAAATGACAAAAATGACAAAAATTACAAAAATGACAAAAATGACAAAAATGACAAAAATGACAAAAATGACAAAAATGACAAAAATGACAAAAATGACAAAAATGACAAAAATGACAAAAATGACAAAAATGACAAAAATGACAAAAATGACAAAAATGACAAAATTGACAAAATTGACAAAAATGACAAAAATGACAAAAATGACAAAAATGACAAAAATGACAAAAATGACAAAAATGACAAAAATGACAAAAATGACAAAAATGACAAAAATGACAAAAATGACAAAAATGAAAAAAATGACAAAAATGACAAAAATGACAAAAATGACAAAAATGACAAAAATGACAAAAATGACAAAAATGAAAAAAATGACAAAAATGACAAAAATGACAAAAATGACAAAAATGACAAAAATGACAAAAATGACAAAAATGACAAAAATGACAAAAATGACAAAAATGACGAAAATGACAAAAATGACAAAAATGACAAAAATAACAAAAATGACAAAAGTGACAAAAATGACAAAAATGACAAAAATGACAAAAATGACAAAAATGACAAAAATGACAAAAATGACAAAAATGACAAAAATGACAAAAATTACAAAAATGACAAAAATGACAAAAATGACAAAAATGACAAAAATGACAAAAATGACAAAAATGACAAAAATGACAAAATGACAAAAATGACAAAAATGACAAAAATGACAAGAATGACAAGAATGACAAAAATGGCAAAAATGACAAAAATGGCAAAAATTACAAAAATGACAAAAATTACAAAAATTACAAAAATTACAAAAATGGCAAAAATGACAAAAATGGCAAAAACGCATTCCTTGGCCTACAGGATAGCGTTCAATTCTTCTAAGCCAGCGGTCGTGAGATCGAATCTTGGTCACTAGGATAGTAGGGGAGAGTGGGGTATCGTGGGCCATGGGGAAACGTGGGCCACTTTTAATATCTCAGCTGTGTGTTGAGATAAAAATCTCAAACCAACTGTCATCGTCGTCGCTTTGCGTGAGCATGTATTCCCATATGTTGTTGACTGAAATACGCATCATATGCTTCTTTTATTTATCAAGCTAAAAAAAGTTAGAAAAATTTGCTTACATAATTAAAAAAACACCCGCTAATTTCATCGATGGGGATCCTAAAGTGCATAACAAAAATATGCTCATACGCTTATGATCTTAGTTTTTTCATGATCTTTCACGTGGAAAAGGGATTTTTGATGAAACATCAATAAGTCACACAAACGCAACCAATTTGCAAATCATAGCTTGTGGGGAATCGTGGGCCACACATCTTGAATCACCTATATTTTTATGTTTTTATGTTTTACCTATCTGCAAAGTTTTCTTATGCCAAATGAAGAGTTATGGGAAATATTTTGTCCATCCTATATAAGAAATTTTGCCAAAACGTTTGCGAGCCAGGTTTTGAAATCTATGCGATCATACACAACTCTCTTTTTTATTTCATCATCTGAAATTGCTTTAAAATAACGGAATGAATTATTAAATCACAGTTTTAGGTCAACTCATAGACTTTGCATGTTATTTGGTCAATTTGGATTTGGTGGCCCACGATTCCCCACCATTTTTCAAAATCCAAAAATGTTGCTTTTTTTCAAACAGTCAGAACTTAGGGAAAATAACTTATTGAAAATAAAATAAAAATTACTTATAATACCTTGAAAATGTAGAAAACCATATTATTTTTTATTTTCATTTTATCTTTTATAATAAAGAAGTTATGGAACAACGAAAAAAAGTGGCCCATGATTCCCCACTCTCCCATACTATTTCTTTGGGCTGGGGGTTTTTTGAATTTGTAAGACATTATCCATCGTATTAATATTGAAAGCGTTACGGAAATTTGATTTCTTCAAAGAAACATGAAGATTCAATAAGATCCTATGTGTGTTTTCGTTTGAAAAAAAAAAAATCCATGGAACGACAAAGCACAGGTGAAAACCGATGCGTATTACAAAGGAAGCAAAAGACAACACATCGGTCGTTTGGAGAAGTCAAAATCCCAGGTAGAAATTGAACTGTTGGCGCCTTCGCCAATTGAGCCTTTTGTTCTTGGACAGTATTTTTTGTTCACCATCCTTCTTTTTTGACTACTGACCTAATCTTAAGTTGATTTTGGCGCATCTTCTCTTTCGTCTTGAACATTTTTTTCCGTCTTTTAGGCGGAACAGCATCTTGACTTTTGGTAACCGTTTAGTTTTTTCGTTTTAAAGACCTTCCAGCTATGGATATAGTCCAGCTGTTGTGGATTTCTCGGAAACTCTTGTAAAGTTTCAGCCACATTGTGAAGAGAGGGGGAGAAGTTTAATGAACAGTTTTGCCGGCTTTCTCAGTTCAGCTGATTAATTATGCACTGTTCGTCCGATAGTAATCGATGCCATAAATCATACGTAATGATTCTGTAATAAACTCCTTTTAATCACGATTCCATTTCCAGGGCCTTGAGCTTAACATAATGTTCTGCGTATTTGATTAAAACTAATACGGTTAAACAACATCGGTTGATCCAACACCCAGCAGCAGCAACGAACAGCATACAACATATCAATTTCTCTTGTCCGATGCGCCCGATGCGGAGCCTCCAAACAAACAACATTGCGCGGTTGGCTAATTTGCGTGCGTTGTGGCCACTCGAGTGCGTTATCGGGTCCAGTCTCGGGGCCCTGGGCCTCATCAAACGGCTGACTGTTGGCCACCAAACCAATTCCGAGGGATAATAAAAATATTTAAATGAAAAAGATATGTAAAGCATGTTCTATTTATTAGCATACCAGCTGAAATTGAGTGCAGCGTATTTGCTTGTTGTTTTGTGGCGAATTTCTGCCGATAGCCAATAACAATAAAAGCTACGCAACAGATGCCGCTACACTATTGAGGTTTTGATTTTCCGCGCATGGCTGGCCGGTGAAATAAACAAAATATGTATTAGGCTTGGAGCTTCTTGTATCTGGACAGTGCAACCAATTGCTAATTTTTCTAAATTATTTTCACTATTTATCCAAATCCAATTATCAAATGAAAATCGCCAGTTCATCTCTAATCTCAATAAAAAAAAATTCATTCGAATAAAGTTTCGAACCATTTATTTGGCAGCACTGATGGCGTAAGCATTGAAAAAACTTTCCGTTGAGTACTGATCCCTATACTTATATGCAAATCATTGTTTGGAAACTGAACAGTGCAATCAATGGATTAGCCGAAACTGGAGATTAAAATTAATGCTAGATTTCAGTTGCATTTAATCAACTAAACACTATCATCACACCCCTATCGAAGATCGCACCTCTTTGGGCAAAACAGACAGATGCCTACAATGATTGTACAGAGAAGTTGAACGAAGAAGGCATGTAGTGAAAATATTTGCATACACGCAGAGCAAAGTTGCTTAAAGCAGGCTCTAACGAAAGGCTTGCTTGAAATGGCGAAAAAAAACTAATTTGCAAACGAAGCAATCTGCTTAGCCGGTGGATAAGACATGGTGAAAAATTTTAATTATATAATCATTTGTGTATTTACACATAGTCCACGCTTCGTCGATTTTCACTTGTTCGTAAGTAGAAGGAAAAAAACCGCCAGACCACTAATTTAGCGTAAGGCGTGAAAATGGATCAGGTGAAGTAAATGAAAAAATAAAAAAAAATGAAGCGGTATCAACAACGCAAACCGGTTGAACCCTTTAACCTTCCGCGTGGTAAACGTCCGAAAAATGAATGAGCAACGTCGAAGCAACGCCGGCTCTCCGTAAAAGGCGATAAAAGCGACAGCCCTAATTACGGCTGCCCAGCCAATTACCTTATCCTCGCTCTCTCCCCATCACTATCTCTCTCTTGATGCGCGCGCAACCAACAGGCAGCTTAGTGCGATCGAGCCTGAGCTTGAGTCTACCCCGGCTTAATGCTACATGACAGGCTCACCCTTGGGTGCTGTCCAACAAATATGACGTATTTGTTCAAAATATGATACGCACTAATTATTCACCGTCAAGCCGAGAGACAGAAGAAGGGGGCTCAGCTCAGCTGTTGTGGCTTAAGGAGGGGTCACCTTAAGACGCCTCGAGGGCAAAGACGAAACGGTAAGCGAAGATAAGCTTCTAGCTGATTTGCATTTCGGGCCCAGCCAGATCGCTTTATCTGTGCATGAATAATGCAATAATTTGGAGCCCCCAGTAACAGTTTACTCGCGTTGGGTAATCTTTATCCGGTGGAATGGTTCTTGGGGCGATTTTTTTTTCGGTTTCCATTCGTTATACAGCATTTAATGATTGAAAATGAAGTGTTGGAAAGCAGAGCGTCAACAATTTTCAAGTACGTGATCATTAAACAGATTTTTATTGTCAGTGGACTATCATTCGATCTCTATGGAAGTCAGACATCAAGGTTAGAAAATATAATTACAAACCTTCCTAGCGCAAGTCTTTCCAATATCTTTGGAAATTAAGCCCAGTTTTGGAAACAAAAAACGGGTTCCGGCATTCTAAACAATTTAAATTGAGAAAGGCCATGCATCGTCAGGAATTTGCCGATGGGAACAGTTATTTCCCTTTGCAGTATTCTTCGCCGCCTACTATCTACCTGTGTATTGTGGTGGGACAGGCGGGCGGCAAATCGAACGCGATCTTGCCGGCGCGCGCTGTACATCCCATCAGAGCCGCGGGGTCAATCCCGCAAAAGTAAACAAAGGGCCGAAAAGTGCGCATACATTATTCAAAAAAGTAGCAATATTTACGAGTCTAATTGAACCGGCTCGGCGGAAAGTCGATCGTTGTCGTCGATCGTCCGGTCCCAGGTCGCGGCTGATTGGAACCGGTATTGCAGAACGGCGGCCGGCGCTATTGTTGGTCAAAGGCGGTGCGCGGCGGTGGCGTCCAACTTCCTCTTTCCCGGAGTGGTGTTTGCTGGCCGCATTGATGCCGGCTTCGATTTTTGTTATTAATGAATGAATGAGCGATGAAAGATTTTCCCCGGTAAAAGGCAAAACTCGACCCGGTTCCGAAGTTTTGGTTCGGGCGGTCTCCTGCTTTTGACCCGGGTGGCGGCGGCGCTTAACTCAAATGGGTCTCACTCACCTTCTTCGGTTCTGGCATCCACCAAGAAGAATGAGCACAATCATCTTAATATTAAAATGAAAAACAAATTAATTAATCATAGAAGGCTGCTCTTTTCAGCAAAGTCACGATTCAATTTCAGAGTATGAAAAAGGGACCTCTAAAAGAGTTGAATTTTCGCTCCAATAGCCGTAGTCAAAACAATGAAAAGTTCCTATCTGAATCTGATCTGGTCTGGTCTGGTGGAAGGCGGCAAGTGGGAACATTGAAAAGATGAGAAGGGAAATTTTCTTCCATTTGGCGATGAAAAATTCGAGTCCGACTTATTGTTGTGCTGGCTGGCGCACTCATCGAATTTGCATGTGCGAGAGTTCGATCGATAAATGAGCGTAGATAAATTGCATGCGATCTTTGCAGTAATGATCAGCTGGCTTATTTTAGTGTGCCCTTTTAAGCTTGCGGGCTTGTCGGAACTTTATCTGTTATTATGTTTATCGTCCAGGTTGTTTTTGGACGTATTTTGTGTTTTTATTTTTGTAAAATTTAGAAGTAACAAATTAAAACTATGGTTTGTTTTGAAGAGCTTTTTTCAGAAGTAAAATAAACTTTAATCATGTGACTGGAATGTAAAATTCATCATTCAGAACATGACAAGCTTGTGAGCCAACTTTGGGTCCTTCGAGCCGGATTGTGCAGCGTCTTTTAATGTCCCAGTTCAACAGATAAATTAGAAAGCAAGGCAACAAATCGATGTTCGCACATGTCATTGCTGCCTTGATGAAATTCAACGTTGTTTTTTTTTTCGTACAATGGAAGTAGGTATGCGAGCCGGTTGATAGATAAATTAGTCAAATTTTCCACATTCTCTATTCAGAGCATTAACAATTTAATCGTTGGAGTGGTTGTATGTTTAGGAGAGAATGGGAAAAGATGATCCCATTTTTTTATTTCTATCATAACTTTCTGGAGAAAAGCAACCCGTCGTCTTTTTCAGATTTGACAGCCTATATTATTTCAAGTTCCTATTTATGCTCCAAAAATCAGAACGATACTTAATCAAAAAGATGAATTAAAAGCATTTTTTTCTACAACATAAGATCTTTGTAAAATAGTCCAGAAACATAAGTAGGATACCTAAAGGGTGATACGGTCAAAATTTGGTCAATATCAACTTGACGTATACCCTACCCTCATTTTGAAGGTGTGTGTGTAGAATGTGGCTCCTATTTTGATTTTGGAATTCACTCTTCAGTTGTCAAAATGCCGTCCAAGGAAGAAGAGCAGTGTATCAAAATTTTGCTCGCGCATCGCGAAAATCCGAGCTACTCGCACGCAAAGCTGGCAAAATCGCTAAAAGTTGCCTAATCAACCGTTACAAATGTAATTAAAGTGTTTGGGGAACGTTTGTCGACAGCCAGGAAGTCTGGATCGGGGGGAAATCGAAAACCGGAAGCCGCTGAGACGACAAAGAGAGTTGCAGGTAGTTTCAAGCGAAACCCTAACCTCTCTCTCCGAGATGCCGCGAATAAGCTGGGTGTATCGTCTACAACCGTGCATCGAACCAAAAAAACGAGCCGGACTATCGACTTACAAGAAGGTTGTGACTCCAAATCGCGATGATAAACAAAATACGACGGCCAAAGCGCGATCCCGGAGGCTGTACACGACGACGCTGACGAAGTTTGACTGCGTGGTAATAGACGACGAAACCTACGTCAAAGCCAACTATGAGCAGCTTCCGGGACAGGAGTTTTATGCGGCAAAAGGAAGGGGAATGATAGCAGATATTTTCAAGCACATAAAAGTGTCAAAGTTCGCGAAAAAATATCTGGTTTGGTAAGCCATCTGTACCTGTGGCTTGAAAAGCAGCATTTTCATAGCTTCCGGGACTGTCAACCAAGAAATTTACGTGAAAGAGTGTTTGAATAAACGTCTGCTGCCTTTCCTGAAGAAACACGGTTGTTCCGTACTGTTTTGGCCGGATTTGGCATCTTGCCATTACGGTAAAAAGGCCATGGATCGGTACGCCGCCAACAACGTGCAGGAGGTTCCCATGGACAAGCACCCTCCCAACAGGCCAGAGCTCCGCCCAACTGAGAAATACTGGGCTATTGTCATGCAGAACCTAAAGAAGACCAAAAAACTGCTAAGGACGAGCAGCAGTTCAAGGCAAACTTTCTTTCTGCGGCGAAGAAGGTGGACAAGGTGGCTGTACAAAATCTGATGGCAGGGGTTAAGCGTAAGGCCCGGCAATTCGGATTTGGAAAAGCGGAAGCCTAACTGAATATTTTTTCTGAATTTTATACTAATTAAACTTGAAAAAGAAATTTAATTTGATTTTTTAAATAAACGATTTCACCGATTTATACGCGTTTTCCCTTGACCAAATTTTGACCGTACATATGCACTTTCTACTCAAAACACGATATAAACTACATTGTTTCTGGTAAGTTCTGATTTATTGATTGTTTTGCAAAAACATTTGCTTCCCACAAAAAGGCTTTTGTTTTGTTTACTCCAGGAGTGAAAAGTAATTTCAGTCAAATTTCACGCTCCAAACAAAGGATCAAGCATCATTATATTATTATCATTCCAGCGCACGGTTTCCCACCCATAAGTTACTGACTGAGCTCGATTCGGTCCCTTCTTACGTTGCTTATGGTCCGGTACTTTCCAGCAGATGAAACAATTTAATCGTGATTTTCAACATAATTATTTAGCTGTTTTTTTTTGTTGTTCATTCGATCGGCCTCGGATGCTGCGGAAAGTGGCCATTTGGCAGCCGATTCGAAGCGGGCGAAAAAAAGGATTTTGTTTTCATAGAGAGGAGAGCTTAACAATGCAATTGGCTCGATCTTTAAAGGGAAGACACCGACCAGGACAAAACAAATGCATCAAATATCGCAATTTAATGATTTCATTTATTATTTAATTTGAAGCTGCACCATTTAGATTATAATTTGGTGCACAGCGCTTTTTTTTTGTTCGGCCAAGGATCATGATCAGTCGGAGTGAGGTTGATGAATCTCGGCTCCAGCTTTGGTCAGTTGGTCCTACTAACATTTTCTTATAAACACCAAGAGGATGAAAAGAGAGAAAGAGACACTCGGGCGCAAGATAAAGGTAATAAAAAGTCACTTAATTTAAATTATGATTTATACTTGTGTTGAGCTGCTCAATGGGTTTCCCATTGGTCATCGGATACAATCTTGGGACGGAGCTGGAAGCAGAGCTGGCGGAAAGATGAGCACGATTGCCACCGAGAGTCAGTCAGTCCGAGAGGTGTCCGCGCGCGGTTGGGCCGCTGAAGATAAAGGGCTTTTTCGATGATGACCACGAAGCCGACGACGGCCAAGACTAGCGCCATAATGAAAATATGACTCGACACAAAAGAGAAAGGGAAGAAGAGATGACTTCTACACGGCAAGGGCATAAAAAGAAGTAATAAATATTTTGACAGTTCTTTACGATGAATTTTATGGCTTTATCTCTTAACTCCCATGCGCCATCCATCGTAGCCACACTCAGCTCAATCGTAGTAGGCGCGAAAGCTCTCGGTTAGTGTTATGTTGAGGGGTGATTTTACTTTTTTTTTGGTCTGGCAGAGTAGTGATGAAAATTTCGGTTTGTAAGATACAAGGTGACTTTTCCAAAGATCTGGAATCGCTTCTTAAAATGATGAGAATAGTTTCCCCTTCGATTGTTTGAAATACAATGTTGCAAAAGACACTGACGAAACCTGACGAAACTGCGTTTTTATCTAAAAAAAGAAAAGGTGTATCCAGGACCCATAACTATCATGGCGACATAAACACTTACCATTAGAAAGCCAAACCGAAAATGACAACCTTTTCGGTTGCTTTGATTGATAACTGACTGTCAGTAGTCATAAGAATCGATCAGATGTCCTACGTTGAAAACTTATATGTATAGCATCTCTAACTATGTTCTAGTTAAATACTGTGAAACCTGAGTGAAAAACACTTCGATTTTGCATCTTCCCGAAAGTTCTCATAAGTTTGTTTTATTCTCGAAACAACTATCTTCGGTTGATCTGCATAATTCTTTCAAAGCTGATCGAAACTTGCATTTTGAACGTAAATTTATGGTGCGTGAAAAGTACCACCCAGGGATATGCGCAAATTGGGTACACTTGATGTCTTGTGTGTGATCATTCAAGAAGTATAATGCTCGGGCCATGTATTGTAGCCATGTTTTATTTTCGACGGCCCTACCAAGAGTTACCGTGAAGAGAGTATGTGAGCAAATTCTTCCGGAATGATGTACGGCGCAATTTCATGATGTACTTGTGTTTTTTTTTTCACTCAGGTATTTGCATCATATTATAAAAGTTATTGCCACCCGATCTAGATCATCATTAAGCAGTAACAAATTAATTACGTCGCCAACACGGCCATTATAGCTTTTTTACTATCTTGTAAAGTAAAAGGTCTTAAAACGAGCCCGGATGTACAGCTCATAATACGCGCAAAAACGGCAAAAACATCAACAACAACACTCACCGCTCCTCGTTTGTTTATGCAAATAACATCGGACTGCACTAATTAGCCGCCTGTCTGTCTGGCTCTACAAAATAATATAATTCCTTTCACGCGACGATAATCACAACCTATTTCACCTGTCTCGATGGCTTTGAGCTGCGGGCTTCGAATGAAGCAATAGAGAGTTACTCCACGCCACGTGGATATTCAAAGTAGGCCGCGAAGAGAAGCTATCAGTCAAAGTTAACGCGCTTCTTCTGCCTGCCTACTGTGTGATTTTCTCGCACTACTCACACTTGGCTTGCTGGTTATCTCATAACTTCATCAAGATCGCAAGAAGAGGCGCCACCGTCCAGAAAATGTTTGATAGCTCTCGCTTGGCTGGACGCGTATGCTTATGAGCGGGTGGTTTCTGTCCAGCGAGTTCCACTTCAAGGATGGTTACCCATCGCTTATGCAGATAAGGCCAAAAACCTAGCACCACTTTGCCACTACAAGGTATTAAAACTTCAACCGATTTTCAGGGTCCCGAGAAGATTCGAGCAGCAAAAAGCAACCGGATACTGACACCCAGCAACAATCTTGTCTTGGAAGAAATCAAGCTATTCGGAAGGTAGAAAGTACGTTATCCACGCGTTCTCGGGTCAGTTGAGAAAATTTTACCCTAACAATGCCAACAGGTAGCGATTGGAAGGCAAATCAGCAGCAGCAGCAGTGACAGTAACGTTCATATCGCATGGCACAATGCTTCCGCGGAGATAGACATAAATTAGCACGGTTCGTCGCGATTACCATATCGTAACGGATAGGGTTTTGTAATCACCTAAAGACGGTAAAAAAAGGTACTTAAAGAGAAAAATGCTCCGATGGACAGCATTTACATATCTTGATGACGACAATCACTGAAAAGCGAATGTTTTTTCTCATTCGACGACGAGTGACATCGATGTACCGTAATGTAATAAAAAACCTCAACTAGGTTTAGCAATATTGAATCAAGCTTCTTATTTTGAAAATCTGAATCAATTTTTCAGCCAGAATATGTCTTTATATCATACGCAGGTCGACCTCAACTGTATCGGCCTACTATGATTAAAACAGTTATTTTTCGAAATCTTGTATTTTATCATTCAATAGGTTTTTCGTGGATTTTTTCACCGACTTTTTAAACTTCCCGTCACCTTCTGAGGTCTATCGTTGGGCAAGAATCTTCTTCAAAAAGTTGAATCCGCTCGCTTTTCTTTCCAAATGGCTGATTTAGGCCACTGATACACAAATTTTAACTGAGCGACTGGCCAACGAAAAAAAAAAATTGTTGAAATTATTCATATTTTATTATTGCAGCTCGGTTTGCATAGCACCCACTCGTCATCGTTGAGGGGTCCGACGATATCAAGTGAAAATACATTTATCTTGGAGCATCACAAAACGCAGCCAGGCACATTTACATTCGAACCGCCCTACTGTTCCCCACACTACCGTCGCATCGTCGAGGGGTACACGGATCGTTCTGTTGGCCAGCAGTGGACATTAGCTCTGGCTCAGCTCTGTGCGGATTTTCCAAAAGTGTCGTCGTTAACTACTTAAGCTCTACTATACCAGTCAGTGGCTTCGTTCTGCACCAAAAAACCACAATCGCTTCCACAATAAAGTCGGTATGATTTACGATATGCAAGGCGCAATGGTCGAGGGGCCTATAAATGACTTCATTTGATATTCGTCGAGGGCGACACGATCTTAGTAGGCTTAAGCATGCATACTGTTTGAAAGTAGTCGCTTTTCTGTTTCCATCTGTCAGGTGCGCGCAAAATAAAAACAAACCAACCAACAGCTAAATGACCGAGGGGTGTTTCATCAGTGGCTATCTGCACGGGTTGATCTTAAAGAGCAAATGATGGTCCTCACATATTTACATATCAAGGAGAAATGGAAGATGGATTGCATTTTGAGGTGCTTTGCTTAGCCTTCTGTTTATTATAATTGTTTTTTTTTTTACGGGAGCACAAAAGATTAATAAAATTATGAAAACAATGTAAATTTTCAACCAGAGTTCAGCTACTGATACCGGTGCTTTGAGGTCTTATTATAATCTGAAGCTTTTCAGACTGAAGATGTTTTACTTGTTAGTGCAGAATTTTCAAAGGCAGCCAAATCAAAAAAACTAAACTCTAAGTAACTCTCCGAAAAAGTGTCCATTGCAATTCGAATGGATCATTTGCTAACACACGCTCCCCATTTGCAACTCATTACCAGCGGATCGGAAATAATGATGACTTAATTATGGTCATGATCAATAACCATCAATTTGAATGTGTGTCCGCCCTCTCGCGGATCGTTGTTAACTTAACCAATCTATTAGTCATCTATGCTTATTAGAGCTGGATCTGGTTTTTTCTCTCTCTCTCTCTCTCTCTCTCTCTCTCTCTCTCTCTCTCTGCCTTCGATCGCCTTATGAATCGATCCAATATGAAATGCATACAACCAACCGATGGGGGACGCGAAAAAGCGCAGGGGAAGATAGAGTTTGCTGTTAGATGAAGTAGCAAAAAAACCACCATCTATAAGGAGAGATAGAGATGGAAAAAGTAAGAGAACGCGAGAGGGGATGGACGGCTCGCCACCCGGCTGCAATTAACAAATTGATATTTATTGCCGACCAAGTGCAATTTTCAGTATTTACTTAAACGGCCTATTAGCGGGACTCGGCCATTATCGAACGGTGTGGTGGAGCATTAATTAAAATGTCATTTCCATCCCCACAGAGTCTAATTGTCAGTTAGAGGAGATGGAGCATGGGGGAAATACAGCCGGTACTCCGACGTTCATTAAATGTGTAAGCTGATTGTCCGTATCGGTTACCTGGCAAAACCTGGATCATTGGAATAATTAAAACGATATTCGATTGTTGACAGCGGAAGGTAAATGTTGAACAATCACCGAAACGGCGTTTTTAATAACAACATTTTTTGAGAATTTTTTTCATCATACAATGTCTTGAATTTTCAAAGATTATGGAAAGTTTCATGAAGAGATTGATCACCGTAACTTATATTTGCCGCTTAATTTATCGGTGAATAGTGATGTCCTTTTTGAAAAGGACATCTTAAGATTATGAAACATTTATAGACGGATAGAAAGATAGAAGAAATTGAAGATGGTGAAAATGAACGAGAAGCATTTATTTAGAAGCATTATCATCACATACCAAATTTTTTTTCGGTAGATGATTTTTATTTTTATTTTAAATCAGTATCACATCGCTAACTTCCTGCTCGAAGGTATTTGAGAGGATCGTTAGCGATATCAGCATGGAATTTTTTCTTAACACTCTTTGGGGGTCCAAATGATCGGATATCGATTAACAATGCGTGTTCACTGTTTGACGTAAACTTTATTAATACTCGTTTCTATATACAACTATTGGCTTTTTATACTGTGTGCTGTGTATGTGTGTGTGAGATATCGAATATGTCGTGTATGCTATTGTACATGCAGTTGGTTGTATGTTATTGCTATTGTTGTTCGCTATTGTCTGCTTTCGCTGTCGACTGTGGTCTGCTGTTGTTGTTGTTGGTAGCCGGCTATTGTCTGTCGCCGGTAATTGCTGCTACCTGATATTGCGTGTCGCTGATTGGCTGACGCAATTGCCGTGGCGCTGATTGGCTGGCGCAAGCGTCGTGCGTTCTGGATGTCGAACGTTCTCGATGAGTGGAATGTTCTGGAACATTCGTTGCGCTGACGCAAGAAGGGAACGGCGGTAAAGTACGCCACAGTACTCCCCCCTTAATGGTTCCAAAATTTGGATGGTATTTTGACCTGGCGTCCTGAACGGGTTCGAACTGCAGGGTTGCTGTCATCGGTGACGACCAAAGGCTGGGTTGAGTTGGTTGAAGAAGTTGGCTCGTCGGGTACGATGAATGCGGCTTTCAGGCGATCAATTGAAATCGGCGAACGCTTGCCGTTGATGTCAATGATGAATACCTTTTTCTTCCGGCAAAGTACTAGGTATGGGCCATCAAAAGGTTGACTCAGTGGAGGCTTAATGGCACATACCTTGACGAAGACGTGGCTGCAGGTTTGCAGATCCTTTTGGATGAAGGTTGCATTCTTGGCGTGGTTGGTCGTAGGCGTTGGTCGCAGCCTATTCATGGCTTTTTTAAGGTCGGCCACGAATTCCGATGACGGTTGTTTCAGTTGATTATCGACGAAGAAGTCACCTGGCAAACGCAATGAAGTGCCGTAGGTGATATCAGCGATCGTCGCTTGAAGGTCTTCCTTGAGGGCGGTTCTCATTCCGAGGAGCACGAGAGGTAGCGACTCTGTCCACTTAGCGTTTTGATGGCACATAATCGCTGCTTTTAGTTGGCGATGAGTCCTCTCGATTTGTCCATTTGCCTGGGGATGGTATGGCGTTGTGCGAAGATGCGTTATTCCAAGTAAAGTGTTCAGCTCACGGAAGAGCTCCGACTCGAATTGACGACCAAGATCAGTCGTCACGTTGACTGGTACTCCGAACCTTGAGATCCAGCCGTTAACGAATGCTCGAGCGACGGTGATGGCAGTCATATTTGGGATTGGTATGACTTCTGGCCAACGGGTGAATTTGTCTATCATCGTGAGGCAATAGGCATTTCCTTCCGATGGAGGCAGAGGTCCGATGAGGTCCATATGAATGTGTGCAAAACGATCCGATGGGGTATGAATTTGCACAACCGGCGTTTTGTTGTACCGGTGTACCTTAGATTTTTGGCAGGGCAGGCAATGTGTGACAAAATTTTTGCAATCTCGACGAATCGATGGCCAAACATATCGATCACTGACAAGTCGTGTCGTTGATCGTATGCCTGGATGCGAATGATTGTGAAGCTTTCTGATGATTGCTTGCCGAAATTCTTTCGGAACAAACGGTCTGATGGCTTCGGTGGAGATGTTACAGTAGATCGGTGTTGAGGATAAAGGCGACTTGAGCTTCTTCAGCAGTAAGCTAGTATTTGCTGGAGGGGATCGCAAATACTGCTGTAGCTCGGGATCGGTTTCCTGCTGGGTGGCCATTTGCTCGAAGTCTATTGTTTCGCTAGTGGTCGAGATGGTTTCAATTCGGCTGAGCATATCGGCAACCTTGTTCGACTCACCAGGAACGTGTCGAATATCCGTTGTATACTCGCTGATGAAACCTAGATGACGAGTTTGGGTTGGCGTCGCTTTTTCGGGACGCTGCTGAAAGGCATGAGTGAGTGGCTTGTGGTCGGTGTAGATGCAGAACTCACGTCCAATGAGGGTGTCCTTGAAGTACTTGACCGCTTCGTACATTGCGTAGAGCTCACGATCGTATGTACTTGCCTTTCGTTGGGCTTCCTTCAATTTGCGGGAAAAGAATGCGAGTGGCTGGCATCCTTTTTCGGTGATTTGGTGCAGAACAGCGCCAATTGCTGTTCCTGAAGCATCGACGTCTAATGCTAATTTCGCTTGGGCCGATGGGTGAGCGAGTTGAGTAGCATTAGCTAGAGCTGTTTTGCACTGTTGGAAAGCTGCGAGGGTGATCTCGTTCCATTGCAGAGGTGTTTGGTCGTTTCGAATGTTACCGGTAATCATTTGCTGGAGCAACTGTTGCTGAGCGGCAGCGCCGGGCAGGAAACGACGATAGAAATTTATTGTTCCTAAAAATCGCTTCATCTGCCGGGCAGTCGTAGGTTGAGGAAAATTCAGCACAGCTTCGACCTTGCTCGGGTTTGGTTTGATGCCCTCGGGAGTGATGAGATGACCCAGGAATTTCACCTCAGATTTCCCAATTTGGCATTTGCTGGCGTTGATGGTCAGGTTGTTTTCCCTCAGGATCTGGAATACTTGACGCAGATGCTGTTTATGCTCTTCGATGCTGGCGGAGGCGATGCATAAGTCGTCAACGTACGGGAAAACATATTCCAGGTGGCTCAGAATCTGATGGAGGTGCCTCTGGAGAGTTTGACCAGCGTTTCGCAATCCGAATGTCATGAACTTGAACTCGAAAAGGCCAAACGGGGTCGTAATTGCGGTCTTCGGTACGTCTTCCGGTGCTACGGGAATTTGGTGATAGGCACGTTGCAGATCAATGCATGAGAAAATGCATTTCCCATAGAGGATGTTGGAAAAGTCCTGGATATGTGGCACTGGGTAACGATCGGGAACGGTGATGGCATTGAGATTCCGATAGTCACCACACGGTCTCCATTTGCCATTGGATTTGCGTACCATATGTAGAGGACTGGCCCAGGAACTTTTCGATGGTTGGCATATTCCCTGCTCCATGAGGAAACGGAACTCCTCTTTGGCTTCCTTCAGCTTGTCGGGTGGCAACCGGCGGGGACGACAGAAAACTGGTTGGCCTGTCGTTATGATTTGATGGACGGTGTTCGACTTGGTCGGATGATGGTTCATATTCAGGATGGTGATGTCTTGGAATTCCTTCAGGATGTCTGAGAAGGGCGAGTTCACATTAAATGTGGTTATCGTTGGCTCGGAGGCAGCGTTGATGTTGTTCACTTGCAGGTTGGTGAGGTTGTCAATCAGTTTGTTGCGTTTCAGATCCACCAGAAGATCAAAGTGCTTCAAAAAATCAGCTCCAATGATCGGGGATTTCACATCGGCGATAGTGAAAATCCACACAAATGATCGGCGGAGTCCGATGTCCAATTGCAACCGCTTGGTGCCATAAGTTTGTATGGGGCTGCCATTTGCTGCGTAGAGACGATGAGACGGTGAAGGGTGAAGCTGTTCTCGTGGTGTTGGCGGTAGCACGGAAATATCAGCACCAGTGTCGATGAGAAACTGTTGTGCTGATTGCTGATCGTGCACGTGGATGCGCAGGATGTCCTTGTTGAGTTCGATGCTGGATACATCGGCTTGTGCTGGTTCGAAGGAGGCTTCGGATGATTGCGTGCAATCGGGTGATTGCTGATTTTTTGCTGGCCGGGTGTACACGTTCAACTTGCCGTCGTAGAATATACACGGCACGTTGGCGTTGTCTCCTCTCTGCTTCTCGCACTTCTGAGCCTGGGCACCATGTCGGTAGTGGAACCAACATATCCATCGGCGGGAGCTTGTTGACCGGGAGGGCGTTTGTGAGCGACGGTTTGAAGATCGGGTCTGATCTCGGTACGTCGGCCGCTCACGACTGCGAGATTTTCCACCAAGCACCTGATCGAGACGGCGAGAAAGTGCCTCGATGCGTTGTTCCAATGCGGACGGTTCGACGGAGTGAACGGATGGCGGATCACTCCTCGGGACTTCCAAAATCTTGTCGGCCACTTTCGCTTGTTCGTCCAATGAGGCGGTTGGCATCGCTGCGATGATGGAACGCACTGTGACTGGCAGTGCACGGAGCCACAAGTTGGAAAGAACGTTGTCCGAACACCCGTCACCACCCAGGCGGCGCATTTCCGAAAGAAGAACGCTCGGCTTCTGGTCACCTAGAATCATTCCGGAAAGCAAACTCGTTAGTCGCTGGTTATCAGAAAGGCGGAAATGCGAAATCACGGCGGATTTCAGTGTTTCGTATTTGTCGTTATTCGTAGATTCGGTGCATTGTGCAATTGTGGTATGCACAAATTTACAACGGGGCCCAAGAGCGACAATCACGGTGTGAAATTTGTTCCTGTCGCTCCTGACACAATTCACGCTAAACGCGGCTTCCAGACACAAGAACCAAGTTTCGATGTCGTCCGGATCAAATGCAGGATAGCTGACTTTAGAAATCAGCGCTGGTTCGGCTGCTAGTGAATGTTCACTTTTCACGTCGTTTTGGGCCATGGTTCCACTGGTGGTTTTTTTCCACTAAAATCACTGATGTTCCTCAGGAGAGTTTTTTTTCACCACTAGATGCTCTGGTTTACTGATGCCACGGTTGGTTCCTTTTGATCACGTCGGGGTCACCAAAATTTGGGGGTCCAAATTATCGGATATCGATTAACAATGCGTGTTCACTGTTTGACGTAAACTTTATTAATACTCGTTTCTATATACAACTATTGGCTTTTTATACTGTGTGCTGTGTATGTGTGTGTGAGATATCGAATATGTCGTGTATGCTATTGTACATGCAGTTGGTTGTATGTTATTGCTATTGTTGTTCGCTATTGTCTGCTTTCGCTGTCGACTGTGGTCTGCTGTTGTTGTTGTTGGTAGCCGGCTATTGTCTGTCGCCGGTAATTGCTGCTACCTGATATTGCGTGTCGCTGATTGGCTGACGCAATTGCCGTGGCGCTGATTGGCTGGCGCAAGCGTCGTGCGTTCTGGATGTCGAACGTTCTCGATGAGTGGAATGTTCTGGAACATTCGTTGCGCTGACGCAAGAAGGGAACGGCGGTAAAGTACGCCACAACTCTGTAACATAATGGATTTTACATCCTTCACCATATCAAACATGGATAGTGGCAAGAAAATTGAGCGATTTATACCGATATTTAAGCGGTATTTGATTCTGTAAACTATGACATTCTTCTGAAAAAGTATGTATGTATGTATGTAGATAATCCACCATGGGTGCACGGATTCACCGCAGTTTCGCCAACGTATGCGCTCAATTGCATTCTTTAGATTATAAGTTCGGCCAATCTTCAATGCAAATTAGCACATACCCGACACCATGGCTTCGTGTGAACTGTCATGTAATGAATGAATTTCGTGTGTGTGTGTATGTCTTATTTGTAGAACGAGCAAACAGTTTCGCAACCGTATAAAATTCATAACATTCTCAGTGTTATGAATCTTCGACAGGTATTCCGCATGCGTGTAGATACCTGCCCAGTTGGCAACTGATTGAACGTTCTTATAGTTATATATTTAAAATTATAAATGAAACGATATGTAATGCAATAGCAAAGTATCAAATTTACCTTTTCAAAACACTCAAGGCTTACCTTTACCTGGATATTTTACCATTTTTACCAACTGTGTAACACTAAAACAATTATTTAGACTAAAAAAATAACATAATAAAAATGTTAATTTTGAGCAGCAGCAGCAGAATCCCTATAGTTAATCCCTATAGTTTCAATAAGTATTTCGTTTTGATGCTACGTGAAGAATTACGCTAACTAGTTGAATCTAAGGATCCAAATGATAGAAGATTATCAAGAAAACATGATTAATAACTCACAATGAAAATAGCCTCTCTGCGCCTGATAGGCATGTTATTGAGAAAATTAAAACGAAAGAAGCAGGAAAAACGAGAAAGAAAAAAGATAATCGGAATTGCCTCACCAGGTTTGGTTTGAGTTTTTCCATGCTGCCGTCCATCGCTTGCTTCGATCCAGATGACATTCTTCTGAAAAAGTTGATAAAAATTTTCCGAACGGTTGTGTGCGTGGATCAGAAGCTACCTACCGGATCGTCGATTGACTGTAAAAATTGGTTCTGCTGATTCCTCTGACTTTATTCCTAAGTCTGGGATACCCCAAGGCAGCAATGTGGGTCCTTTATTGTTTACGTTGTTCTGTAACGACAGCAACTTTCTGCTCATTGGATGTGGAGTTCTCCTGTACGCGGACAACTTGAAAATATTTTTAGTAAAAAACAGTAAGTCTGATTGTTATGAATTGCAACGCTTCTTGGCTTGCAACGCTTTTCTCAATTCAACGTCGGTTCGTGCGTTACGCTCTTCGTGAGCTACCTTGGGAGAATCCTTTGTTGTGCCTTGCTTGGACTTCATATGCTTTCGGATCGTCGTTTCATCGGTCAATCGCTGTTCGTGGCAAAGATTCTTCGGAACGAAATTGACTGCTCCTGGATATTTCTTCGCTGTAACATTTATGCTCCAGAAAAGTCCCTCAGTAATAGAAATTGGCTAACTCTGAAACCAAGAAGCACGAGATATGGCAGCAACAACCCTCTCATATGGCAACATCTTTAGTCATTATACTATTCGCTACTTCAATGTTTCCACTTCAACTTCAAACGCCTTATTGAATATAGAAATTCTATTAAGCAGATCATTAAGACACCGATGTCAGATGAGGTTATTTAAAACAAAACAAATAAACAACAGCTGAAGCCTTCGCTTTGTTTGGATTCCTGCGACGAAATACTTTGAGCTTTGAGAACATACGATCTTGAAACAGAATTCAGCTCATTGGTACGAAATGTCTTGGAATAAGCGGTTCCAGTTTGAGGTACCCAATCGCTTTGTCCAATACGAACGACCTTGGGCACAATCATGCAGATTTATGCTCGCGAATGGGAGATCAAATGTATTCAGGGGCAATATGATCCTTGATTAAAGGAAAAGATCATCACGCCAGGGATCAACCTGAGAGATATAGTCAAAGGAGATCCTGTGAGAAAGTGGCAGAGCCCCAAGATGAGCTCCAAGAATCATGAGCCAACCTAGATGGGATAGTGAGCTGCTTCTAATACAGATGGTGGTGGTCCGAATAACCACTAACCAATTTTCATAAAAAAATATATATATGACGATGACGAATCCTTCTCCAAGCATATGGGTAGGAATAACTTTTTTTTTAAAGAATAATTACAGAAATATCTAATCAATCATAATTAGCAGTAAAAGCATTCAAATCTGGAGTGTATCGCTAGTTTTCTGATATGCATTTCCTGTCTTATTATTCCCGACGCTGCACTTTCGTCCCTTGAATGATCAAAAATTTAATTAATCTTCTGTAAGCCACACAGATTGGGCCTTTCCCGAAAAACTTCATCATCCATCTAACGGCTGGGTCTCGACGGACGGCAGCACCTATAATTATTTCCACCGGCAAGAGACCTTGCGCTTCGCTTCTCCTTCTTCTCATTTTCATAGCTCTGAGTCGGTTCCCCGAAGTCGTCCCACCGAGATATTTTGGTAAATCAAAAACAAAACTTGGAACCGCTCCCGGCAATCAACATCATCATTGATCCAAACAAACCGACGACCAGGTTATGCCGCCGACCGATCAACAGCCGGGCCACAAAAAGGAACCAACCAAGTAGGCGCAATTTTTGAAATTAGTTCGAGCTGTCTTTCGTCGGGTGTGAAGCGACCCGGGCGATTCATTCAACTTTCCGGAGCCAAGGCCTACTATAAGTACGTACTACGGAGACGACGACGACGAAACGTGATTCATTCATTCATAACTTTATCGAACAAGGCCTACTATGATGTTTTCAGGTTGGGTTTTTTTTTCAAATAGAATCAAGGAACAAACTTTCGAAAGGTTCAATGTGACACAATCCTCGTTTACTTCACCTTTTATCGATCCCCGGGGGCACATCCGGTTTTCGGTGTAGATTACGGAAACACGTATTTCCCCATTGATTGTCGTAACGAAACATGTTTTCAGGTGTGTCAATTAACAAGTTTCATAATTGTCGTTGCTTTGGGAAAACTAGTTTGATCCGCGAGGCGGATGTACCATTTTAACATGCAGATGCTCCATTATTGGAATCTATCCTATAACCGAGCGTTGAATTTGCGTGGGATTTTTAAAGGTGAGGTGCGGCGGTAGCCGAGGTAATGTGGGAAAACGAAATCCCCGAGCAGCAGTGCTTGGAAAAGCTTCTCCGCTTTGCATCCGATTAAATCTCAGGCCTAATGCTGAACGACTTCTTTTACCCTACTATTTTGGCTAAGTTTTTTTTTTGGGAAAACGTAACATCAAGACGCCCATTATTTAAATAGTTTTGCTGAAAAATTAACGAGTTTTTAAAGAGTTGCCTACTGTGTTTTGTTGCTGGTGTTTCGAGAAGCTATTGTTATTTTTCAAAACACTTTCAATTGTTCGAGGATTTGGTAAATAAATCAAAGGCATAACATAAAATTGACATTTTCTATGAAAAATATGTTTGAAGAGAGCGTCATTCAAATTTCTACTTTATCACAAATCGAATGCATGCATAATCCAGAAATATAAATTTTATATTAAACAAGCTGACCCGGTGTATTAAATGAATGGGATTCTCCCTCCCCCTACTTTTCTTTACACTGGGAGGAGGGAGGGGTACCAAATCATCATAAAACCATTTCTAGTTTCGAATGCAAGAAATCAAAAAATATATGAAAACCCTTTTCTTTTCTTTCCACTTGCCCCCCTTCCACCCTTCTGGAAGGAGAGAGGTGTCTTACATAGCCATAGAAAATTTATTATGTTCAAATACCTTCCCATGCCAAATTTTTATTTCCTCGATAGGGAGTTTAAAAAAAATGGTGAAACCTTACTCCTATCTTCGTTTTCCTATCTCCCCACTGGAATGGAAGTTCTATGGGAGTCCCCTCCTCCTTCCTTTATGCTCATCAGAGAAAGTTCTCATGTATTCAGATACTCTCCCATGCCAAATTTTGTTCCATTTGTTTGTTCAGCTCAGATCAAATCATTATCGGAACAAAAATACACTCTCATATCTAATTTTGTTCCATTTGCTTGATCAATTCATGAGTTAGGCAAGCATGTTACTTTTGTTTGGGATAACCCCCCCCCCCCCTCCCCTTTCCAGATTTAGGGAAGGGTTTCAAACCATTTTAGGAACCTTCCCCGACATTAGGATCACCCACCTGCCCAGTTTCACGCAAATTCTTAAAACGTCCGAATCGGGCGCCACTGGCGCCAAGGCTGATTGTCTAACGAGAGTATCTCATCATCACAAAACAAAACAAAAATAAAAACAAAACTACCCACAAATCGGCGGATGTCGATGCCCACGCCGGACAGACGGGGACAACAGTGAAGCTTAATGTGTCCAAAAATAATAAAACCTTGCTGCCGACAGAGAGAAGAAGAAAAATTGTCATTTGTATATAATGAATCAGTGCTTAGGCTAAACGAAATTATTTTCATAATTGTTGTTTCATCGCACGCCATTGGTGATTTGCGGCTGCCCGGCGCACAATCGAAGCGAAGACGACGGAGGTCTCATTTTCATAATTTTGAATTATTCCAATTAAGAGATGTTTGTCGTTAGAGGGGCAGCAGGAGAGGTGGAGGTCACATTGTGATATCAAACTGGTGATCCAAAGCGAGGAGACGAGGAGGGATGTTGATGTCTCACGCAGCTTAAATTTGAGAAAAAAGTGCGCAGCAGAAGATTATAAATGGTCATCATTTTGTGGCCTGGACTGGACAGAGTGGCCGGCGTTGCTTTACGAGAAAGAGAGAACGGGTTATCCAGCAGATGGAAAATAATAAGACTAATGATAATTGTCTTCATAAGGCGGCAATAATTGCACAGATTCACATTCAAATGTAAACTTTATGTGGGAAGCTTGGGAGCAGAAGAGTCGCATCGCAAATGGGGTAGGAAGGGGCAGGTTGGGAGCAGGAAGGTTATATCACGAAGTGTGATGAAGGTGGGGATGTACAAAACTTCAAAGCCGAAATATTTGACTGACATTCTCATCTGTATGCCAAGTTCTAGAAATCTGGAAATGTCAAATTCTCTGAATCAACTTCTGGTCATTACAATATAAGAAGGGAGATATTGTGAACAAATTTAGTCCTACAGTGATTCCATGTGCCTCAAACTATTCTAAGTCTCAGAAAAGATAGAGCTCTCTAATGTGCTTATAATTATAGTTAAGCCTTGTTGAAGTCCCTCTCTTTCGATTGGATTTTTTAGAAAGGAATGTATCTCTGAAATTGTCATTTTTTATTCCAGTATATTTTAGTGCCCGAGTGATTTTGAACGAAAAAGGTATTGAAATTTGAATTACTTTTTTTTGAAAAAGATGTTAATATTACAAAAAAAACACTCGTTTGATTTTAATTTAAATGGACATTGCAATTTCCTTCTACAACGCTTGTTTGATTTAAACAATCTATTTCACTTCTTCAAGCGCGGAGCGATTTCTGTGCATAAGCACTTGGACGTTGTTTGCAGCATACCACTCTATAATCTATTACAGAAATGAAGATCTTAATATACTCTAATATGCCTTCTTGGTTGAATAATTCTACTGAATCAAAACAATCGAAAGATTTCTTTTAATTATACTACAACTAGCTGACCCGGTAAACTTCGTTATACCTGTTGCTTAATAAATCGTTGGAAAATGTTTACAGTTCTTCAACTTCTAAGTGCTCGTGAATCAGTTTTCATGAAAATCATCTTCAAGTTGTTCGAGTTTTGTCCCGTTTCTAGTTGATTTTGTATAGGAGCCCCCCTTCCATAAAAAGTGATAATCTCGAAACTATTATACAAACCATCTCTGGCCCGAAAACCCTCGGACACCAAATTTCACTTAATTCCGACAGACCATTCATACGTAATGGTGTTACAAAGAAAACGCCTCCATTCTTATATATAAGATTTAAGAAAAGTACAGATTCCGGTATTTCGAGAGCAACTTACTATCTTCTTCAGAGAGCATTTTCGATTCAATCGAAATACCAGTATCTGAACTTTTTTTCATGTAAGTACGTACAGGTACCTAAGTAACTCAGTCATGATTTCAAATTTGACGAGATACTCCGGCTGGCTTGAACCCATAATCCATTGTGTTTCAGTTTTTCGATCATTTTATGACCTGTCTAATCCCCCCACGAATCCCCAATAATAGAGTTAAGCTATTTCTAAAAAACGAATATAATTTAAAACATTGTTATTCTTTTTTAACATCCCACCTCGTAAATATCAATTGAAAAGGATTCTAGAATTTCTGTAATGAAAGTATACCTACTTATCCTCATGCCATTAAAAGCTTAGGGGATTTTCAAAAAGTCCACAATCAGCGCTCAGAATTTCTCTGGTCGCAGCATGCCGAGATTGCTATAGCGATCGCTCGAATTAAAAAAAAAAACTTACTGTTCCACACCAGCACCAGCATCACTTATTAAACAATCACATCCAAAATACTTATTTCAATGTTTAGGCTTTAAACTTGATTGTTATAATTCTGCATCATGAGGTATCCGGAGAATCAACCGGAGACCAATAAACACTTTTGACTAAATGTGTCAAAACGGCAGTCCCAGCCCATTTCTCACATCAAAAGGTTTTTGATCAAACAAACCATTTTTGGTACACATATCCTCCGCTATCACGTCGGAACTTATGAAATATATAAGTGGTTACATCTCAGCGACATTATAAGGCAGATTGTTCGCAAACTTCGTTTAGTTTTTGCGGTGACATAATTTTAAATAAATTCACGATATCCACAAACCTAACTTCAATTGCACAGAAGAGGCACTATTCACATCACACTACCAATCAACCCACAAGCTCGTCCCAAACACTTCCGGTGATCAGTGTTTCAGTAGAAATCCGAGTGACCGGAATGGCACACATTTTCGAGCAATTAATCAAAAATCATCTATTTAAAATAATCAAATAAGAGAAAATTTTCACGAACCCGAAAAAACACGTGCGTTGTCATCCACACAATGCCTACTTCTCCGGTATCTAAACCTTTTTTTTATATGAATTAAAAGAAATCTTTCGATTGCTTTGTTTTGGTATCTTGATATAGTTAAAGCAAGAAACACTTAAGATGGCATTTAGTTATGGATTTGTTTAGTAGATACCAAGAAAACCATCCATCTGCTAGGTGGTTTGAAGTAATCACTTAAAAATCCAGAAAAAAGAATACAAATCGCCTCGATGGCTCCGAGCAATCACATCATTAACCGACATCAACTCGGAGGCGCAGGCAATCAAAATATCACAATCATTTGAATATTATAATTATGGGCTCTCCTCCGGCTTCAGTCAGCCGAAAGCTGTGGTCTGTGGTAATGGCGTGCTAGTCGGCTTCCTCGCTGAACCATTCAATGGACTAAGTCCGGGGAACCTCTCGGTACCACTTTGGGTGGTTGATTGTCCAAGATATTTACATACCTACAAATTCAAACACATGGCCTCAGACTTCTGCTGACTAATAGGCGATAAGTCAAAAAGGCAGAACAAATTCCGGGCTCCCGGAGTCGTCGTCACGAATGAGCAGCAACAACGCGGAAATTTGATCGATTCGAGGAAGGTGAAAACGATTAGAATATGTGGTGTGCCCCGTTTCGGAATATCTAATAATCGGCCGGCCTCTTGGCGGCGGTGACCCTGGGAGAGAAAATCTACTTTGCTTTTTTGATGGATGATGGGCTGCTGCTAAACTGGTGGGCTGGAAGGCAATTTTCTTGCCTTTCTAGTCAGTTTCGGTTCTTGTAAGTACTCGTTCTATTCTCTTAGCACTTCCTGGGTACCTTTCTTAAGTTCTAAAAAATTATCATACTTTTGAAATGATTTGTAGATCGATAACAAATCCTTCAATTTGAATCCAAAAATTTTTTTTCGTTACCATGCTTTGACTAGATAATTAAACCAAAAACTGTCCTTGAAAATGATTTCTTCGAGAAGCGAAACGTCGAGGACCTTGACGACGCTTGTTGGCTCTGCCCAGCTGCAGACCGAAGTCAAATTAGCCATAAAATGATTCAAATTTTCTCTGTCTTCGACTGTCTTAAGCGTTTGGAGATCTGCGCGGATTACGTCTAACAAAAAACGTTTCTCGAACTCCCGGAAGAAAACATAATTTATGCACAACTTCTGTCCTTTTGTGCTCGCCGACAGCGAAGAATTCAAAAGCTGCGGCAATTGCGGCGGCGGCGGCGGCATCCTAAGGAATCAAAATGATGACGACGCATCACATCGACTGACTGACTAAAGTCAGCGACGACGACAGTGAAGGTGATCATTTTTTTTTTGTCGTGCTTTCTGCAAAAACTTCTTTTAAAGTTTTGTTGCAAGGTTTTTTTTTCATCCCATGCCCATCTACTTTATTCACGCGCGCGCGGTCGAACATTGACGAGAGTTTGATTTGTTTTTAATTTTGTTTCATCCCGAGGTGAGCGGTGATTTTTTTTCTCTTTCCCCGTCTTGTATTATCTCAACGAGGGCGCACAAGATCAAGAACCGAGGGGTCTTGTAGGAATCGGAAGGCCACTGCCGATGGGATGGGATGAATGGGATGTGAATGCATTTGATCTTTGACGGTTCCTTTTTTGTAGAATCTAGACAATAAATATTTGGTGTGGGCAGAATATTGGTAAAATTTCATAAAAAAATATGTTGATAAAACGGAAGAAATGATATAGAGAGCAACCTCAAACGTTTCATTGCAATTGGAATTATCTTTTCATCCATCTTATCCAAATTTCGCTGTACAAATATTTGCTAGTGCACAAAATTTGATTTTGTTTGATTTTTATATCCGCCTTTATCAAAATTTGTAAGGCCACCAAAAAAATTTAAATAACTCAAGTCGTATCAAATCTATTTCATAAAAATTCAGTAAAAATTTCCAATGAACCATTTCCTTCAGTACACAGTGGTCAAAATAAAAAAAAACGTGATCTTCGTATGTAACTTCTTTGTTTTGCTTTTAACAAATTGATGTATTGGGTGAAATTTGACAGTAAAATAAACTATAGGGGAAATAAACGAGACAAGATGGGGAGGGTGGGGGGTAAGGGTACTTGGTTTCGTGACAATTTTTTTGTTCAATGATATTTTATTCCAACTATGCATGAAATAAAAAAAAATTAATCATTTTCCGATACTATTTGATTGTTTTAAATTGATGATTTGAAGTGCTTAGCAAAGAAAATAGTGTTCGAAACTTGATTATGGAAGTTCCATTGCATTTTTTAGAAGTTTCTAGAAAAAAACAACAAAGAGATTTGATCAACGGGTTTAAAATTGGATTTTTTACACTCACATATTGAAGGATTAGTCCGAAAAATTATTAATTTTTCTCATAGAACTTGTTTTACTTAAAAACTTCTCCAGAGACATCAATTTTTAAACTATTAAACAAACAAGTTATAAGCGACGACCATTTTTTCCGTTGATGACCACTGTGCAGTGAGAGAGATTTTTTCGCGAGATTTTTTTACGTTAAAAAAAATTAAATTAAAGAGGATCTTGCGATTCAACCAAGTAGTCCTTACAACACATGTAAAAAAAATAGAAAATCTTGTCAAACTAAAATTAAAGAAACAAGAAAGGCAAACAACTTAAAAGGTTGAATAACAAACATGATGATAATGAATTACACTAATAGATTACACAAAAAAAATCATCATTAAAATTCAAATTTACTTTGACACATGAAAAAAATGATGAGCCTCCTTAAATTTCTATCATTTACCATATTTTGGAACTTGGGTTCTGCCTTTCTACTTTTTCTGTTATTTCTATTCACCGTGTTTTTTTGTAATTCCTACCATACCTACCTATTCTTCTTTTAACTCAAAATTAGGTTCAGAATTCAGCTACAGTTTTTCAAAATTTCTCACTTCCTTACTTTTCGATAGTCATTAATTTCTGTTGTATTTGTGTTTTCATATTTTGGTTTATGTATCCAGTTTCGGTTCGAATCATCATTAAAAATGGAAATGAAAAGCTGTATTTGAGATCGTCGTTTAAATTTGGTTTTACATTTCCTTCAAAATAGGATTCATGATTTTCGAAACTCATATTCATTTTTACATTTAGTTAATATTTTTCCGAATATAATTAGAAACTTTTTTCATCCTCGCGGATGATTCCTCCCTTGAAATTATTCTTATATTTGTTCCATATGCAGATTCGAAGTTCATGATATTTATTCTTATGCAAAATTCAAACAGAACCAAGCTTCAAAATGGCGATTTAGACTCGTCGTTCGAAAGTCTTATTTTTTTTTAGATTTGTTAATCGGATTAGAAATACATAATTAAAATAAAGATTAATCATTTAAACCTAGAACAACCTAATTATAATTATCCAGTGCCGAGTTCTAAAGCTTTTTGAAAACATACATAAACAGGGTTTTTTTGCTTATAAATATTACTACATAGTTCAGGATTTATAAGAATATAATGTTCTAAGAATTTGCCCAAATTCTCAAAACGACATTTCTTTTCGAAGTCATTGCAATTTAAAGTTTTATTTTTCCCTAACTTCACGAACTTTTAGCGTCAAAAAAGGTAGTGTATAAATTCTTGTCTCGAGGAGCCGTCATGCTTTTATTTCCTTTACTACAATATCCTACTGAAATAACGTATCTCCACCAAAGAACCCTTTTTCGTGTATGACAAGCATAAATTTGTTCTATTGTTAGCTTTTGATGAGAAAATAGGAATGAATGTCTTATTTGGATGTCCTCAGATGAAAGTTGCAACATCATTAGGGTATTACAATGTTTTTTGTAGAACATTCGGTGCGAAGTTTTTTTTTATTTTCTGACAATTTGCAAAAAATAAAAATTTGATTCATTTTATGACTTAAAACACATGATTTTTTTTCAGATTTCTAAAATTTTTATTTTTATTCGATTTAGATTTGCCCCTATTTCTTTCTTAACTCTTAAAAAAGTTGTTGGCCTACTTTGGTTTCTTCATATGAAAATTGCATCATAAATTAGGCTCTCTAATGGTATTTTTTGCAGAGTTTAGAGTATTGGTGATTAAGACGGCAATTTTAGACACTATTTGAAGCTTATTTACAATTTTTCATGTTGAAGGTTGTAACTAAATTTTTTTGAAATATTTTATTTCAAAAGACTTTTATATGCATAACGCTATAAAATGAGAGCTGCAGCTGGAGTTTCGAATTGTAACACAAAGATGTCTTAAACTTATTTTCTGAATATTGATCTTTAAATTTGTGTTGAAGATCTGATAATTTTAATCTGTTTCATTAAGCTTCACCCTAAAAAAGAGGGTCTCAAATTAATCGTACGCAAATAATCGAACTTATAAAATAAGGTTATTTTTGCCTGATATGTTCTGGACTATGCTAAAAAACTGATAAGAGAGCCCCCCTGTCCTTCCCTTCACCCCCTGCTGAATGGAGGTCGTGGTCTCGAATAATCATACACATTTTTTTCGAGCCCTAAAATCCTCTCATATCAAATATAGTTCCATTGGTAGATACATTTTTAAGCTTTACAACAAAATTTCTTCTCCTTTCTACACTGTAAAGCGTAAGGGTCTATAACAATCTTAGAAAAGTATCTCGTAACCAAATGCCTTTCCATGCTATATTTGCTTCCATTTGTTGGCTTCGTTAGCATAAATTGAAAACTTATGCTAACAAAATTGTATTGGGCTCACCTCCCTCCTCCTATGTACCTACTCACTGAAAGGAAGATAGTGTGTCAGATAATCATAGAATCATACAAAAATGATTTTCCATGCTAAGTTTTGTCCATTTCTCGGATTTTGTAAAAAAAAGGCCCTCTTTCCTTCCTTTATTCCCAATTCTATCATCCCACTGCAAGAAAGGAATAGTTTGACATAAAAAAATTCTTGTATTGAACTAACATCCCATGCCAAATTTGGTTTTATTTTCTTTGTAAATTCTTGAGTTATGCATAAACTTGAAAGGGAGTACCACCCCCTCCCGTTCTCCCCATTGAATGGAGGGGTGAGAACTTAATATTCACAAAAGTATTTTTTGTACTCTAATACTTTTTGATACCAAATTTTATTTCATCTGCATTATTAATTCTCGAGTTAAACAAAAGAATTGTATGGAAGCCCCCTTTCCCCCTTAATATCTTTCCGCTGAAAAAAGTGGAACTTCAATTTATAATAGAAACATTTCTCGTATCCAAATACCCTCACATGCCAAATTTGGTTCAATTTGCTGGATCAGCTCTCCAGTTATACTGAAAATTGTAAGGGAGACCTTTTCTCCCCCTTTTCATCCACCTTTTTGAAGGAGTGAGGATACCAAATATTCATAGAAGCATTTCTCGTACCCAAATACCGTTCTATGCCAAATTTGGTTCCATTTGCTGTTGTAGTTCGTGAGTTATGCAATAAAAATTGTATGAAAATTCCCTCCCTCTTTCCTTTCTCCCCGCTGGAAGAAAGAAGGGGTCTCAAACAATCATTAGAACATGTCACGTTCCAAATATCCGCCCATGCCAAATTTGGTTCCATTTGCTTGATTTGTTTTTGAGTTATGTAAAAAATTATAAAAGAGGGGGAGATCAAAGTAATCATTGCCAAGAAATGACGCAAAATTTTCAAGCTCCTCAATTTTTTTCGAAAATTTGTTGTTTTGTTTCAAAAGTATTGAAGAATGTTGATGAATGGATATTTCAATCCATTCGGGTTTGACAATTGTGGACGGATCTGCAAGGGACGGGTAGATTCAAGGTTTCCGACAAGGATGTGAACTTGTGGTTTTGCATAGAAGTGGAATCCAGGTTCTCTGCGAAGCAGATCTGAACTTTACAGTCAAATCAAAAGCTAAGTATTATTTTCCATTATTAGTTTTAACTTCCATCAAAATCATTCATTAGCAGTTTTTATTTAAATTTTAATGTTTTTTTTTTCTTGAGCGTCATTATTTTTAATGAACACTTTTTAAATAATTTTTAATATATTTTATTGCAGAACTCAAAGCAGAAAATTAAACAAGTTTTCAATTTTAGCTATGTGTATCATTTGATCTGAATATTTTGACTGAATCAACTGAAGTGTCTTACAAGAGACATCAAAAGAAATGAGAAGCAGAAGAATTACAAAAACTATGGCTGCAATTGGTAAGACCCAACTATTTTTAAACATAATATTTATTTGTTCAATGATCACAAAACATTCTAAAAGTGATAAATTTTATTCAAGAATCAATTTGAAATTTTTCTTTAATAGAGGTTGACTTTTTATTTTAAATAATTTACTGTGGAATTCAATAAGATCAATTTGAGTAAGTAAAAAATTAAAAGATTCTTCAAATGTATTAAAGTTTAGAATTTGAATAAGCTACTTGGGTCGAATTCAACTAAATACTAACGTCTTTACTGAACTGGCCTAAAAATGCTTTTTAGACAACAAACATCATTTTTATGTTTTGATTTTAATAGCAATCAAGATAATGACATATGATATTCACCAAACTATCACAACCCTGTTTCATGTAGGACTATTTTGATTGAATTAAAAATATTTAAAATTCGATGTACTAAAAATTGAATTGAAAAATTAGTTTTCAAAATGTGTCATCTAGTTAAATTCAGAGCTATGTATCAAAATTTTACGATGAGCATTTTGAATTGCTGTAATTTTTTTAAGAGATGGTTTTGTTGATATAATGTTTTTTTTTAAATAAATCGCGTTAAACATTTTTTTTTAAATTTATTTTTCACTCATTCATCACCGCTAAACTTGTTGCAATTAAGGATAGATTTTTTACATAGAGATGTAAACAAATTAAAGAGAAGGTAAATCGTCGACTTGATATGTCACTGGATATTACGGTTAGACTATAGGCTTTTTTTTACAAATTTATGTTGGAGAAAGGTATTAGGAATGTTCATGAAAAATAGGCACTTATTGATAGTAGTTATTTTTTTGTCGTCATTACACTAAACAACCTCATGCCCCCGTATTAACTGAAAGCATCGAATATGCGCTAATAGGAGTAAGGAAAATAATTTTTATGGTTCACCGCAACACTTGTCAAAAGTGTCTCCCAATTAATTCCTTTTACCCAGTCCCAACCAAAATTATTTTGCTAGGATGCAGAGGTAACCTCGGTCCTAAAGCACAAAATAGATCTTTCGTCCTTTTCTCTTTCTTCCAATCTATCTATTGACTACTAGGACGTGGCCGGCGCCGTTATTGACGTTAAAAGAGAGAGCATAAGTTTTGTGCAGTGTGAATGAGCTGCTAATCCCAAGCACCATTCATTTGACCTCTGATCAAAATTGATGGCCTCGGTCAATCACGGAGTAGCAACCATTGGCAATGTGGAACTTGTTCTACTGAGCCACGCCAGCGATCGTGGACCTCGAAGTGATTGTAATGTTAATATGTTAATATGATATTATATGTTTTTAAAACCAATGCATACATTTTCTACAACCATGCACTTCGGGTTTTACGGTTTAAGGTGGATGTGAGTAGTTAATCAAGCTAAGCTAAGCTAAGCTATGTAAAAAATTATAAAAGAGGGCCCCTTCCCCCTTTATACCTCCCTACTGGAAAGAGGGAGGGGTCTCAAATAATGATAGAAATATTTTTCGTATCCAAATACCTTTCCATGCCAAATTTGGTTCCATTTGCTTTATTAGTTTTTTAGTTTTGTAAAAAATATGAAAGAGGCCCCGCCCTCTTTCAACTGCTAAAAGGGAGGGGTCTCAAATAACCATTGAAATATTACTCGTATCAAAATACTTTCCCATGCCAAAATTGGTTCCAATATCTTGATTAGTTTTTGAGTTATATGAAAAATTGTAAGGTAGTCCCCCTCCCCCCTTCCTATCAGCCCACTGAGAGGAGGGAGGGGTACCTCATATTCACTGAAATATTCCGCGTTCCCAAATATCACCCCCTGCCAAATTTGATACCATTTGCTTGATTGGCTCTCGAGTTATGCAAAAAATTGTCTTTTGTTTGGGAGGTCCCAAACCATAATAGGAACCTTTCCCGGCCTGCAATCCCCTTACCTGTCAAGTTTCACGTAAATCGGTTCAGTAGTTTTCGAGTCTATAGGGAACAGACAGAAAGACAGACAGACAGACAGACAGACAGAAATTCATTTTTATATATAAAGATTTTATAATTTCAGTTGAAAAACAGAGTTATGAAGCTTTGAAATATGGTTTTATTTTATTTACAAATTTTTTAACCTAATCTATCAAGAAAAATAAAAATTATAAAATTCTGACTCTCGGCGCAAACCCGTCAGATAATTAGAAAAATTACCCATAAACTTTAAATTGTTGATAGTAGCACAGATGAACAGATGTACAAGCTCGAACAAAAAATCTTCAGAAACTTGTGTAAAATTTCCAGTGCTCTATTTTAAAGAAGCCGTTAAAAATGACGAAAAACAGTGCCATCTATTGCTAGATTTGTAACTTTTGAACGGCGCAATAGATGGCACTGTTTCTAGATTGCACTTACAATAGTAACAATGTTTCGAAAGGGCGCAATTTGAACTCAAAAATAATTAAATTGAATACAATAAAATGAATTATTCTATACAATTAAATTAATCACGAATAACTTTAAGCTGAGGAAAATAGCATCATCATATTTTTTTTTCACTACAGAGACTGTCTTAAAAAACAAACAGATGTACAAGCTTAAATTATAAAATTCCAGAAAGCAGAGCAAAATTTCAAATGCTTTCATTT
This sequence comes from Uranotaenia lowii, assembly GCF_029784155.1. Lineage (NCBI taxonomy): Eukaryota > Metazoa > Arthropoda > Insecta > Diptera > Culicidae > Uranotaenia > Uranotaenia lowii. The sequence continues at coordinate 6,845,965 of NC_073692.1, read as the reverse complement.
AAACAAGCTGAATCAACTTTTGAAGTACTTCATTCTTGGAACTTGGAAGAGCGCAATCGTATATGATCCCAAAAATAAATAAATAATCATCATAGTACAATGGACGGCTTCATTAGATTCTCAGCAAGGTAAGTTTTATCGCTTCATTTTACATTCATTCTTTTTACTAAAATAAGACTAACTAAGTACTTTGGACAAGCCAGACGAACCAGTTATTTGTTGGTGGCTCAACCAAAAAACATAAAATTGATTCAAAACGGGCATTGGAACTTCCCCCCCTTTTCAAGACTTAGCTTGTACATCTCTATTCATCTCATTTACAGATCCACTTACCCCTTTTTGTCCTTGAAGGACGTAAATTTGAGGATAAATAAAATTTTAAAATTGGAAAACTTCAGAAGGGAAGGTCGTAGAGAATTTAAATCTTGTGCAAAACGTGCTTTAAAATGAAATGGAAAAACTATTTGTTTTGTTAATTTTAACGATTAAAAAAAATCTAGAAAAAAATATTTACTCAAGTAAAATGATGCCCAATCACAAAGAATCTGTATCTAATCTGTACATTCTATAAAAAAAATGTCACATTGTTTTTGGTTCGAATCAATTTTAATCGTCTAACGTGACATTTTAAATTTGATTGTATACAACATCGTGCTTTAAAAATCATTCATCATCAAAATTGATAAAAAAGGGGTAGACATTTTTCATATTTTTGACGATACAAGATTGGTCTTGCAGAGAGAAATAAATAAGGCTCCTTTACCATATAATCCTCTCCCATAAAAAAACAATCTTGTATTGTTACTTAATATTATGATTATAATTTTGCATAAAACACGTCTTACGATTTCATCATAATAGCTGCGGCGAGCCAAACAGAAACGCACATTCAATAGAGGTTCAATTTCTGGTGAATGGTGGCCACTTTACGGATCCGCATGAACCGACAACAACGAACGCCCAATCTGACATACCTTCAAGAAGCCGAGCAGAGCCGAGGAAAAGTAAAATACATTTACTTAGACCCTGCTCGACTCTATGCGGAAAACAACCACGAAAGGCTGGGATAAAATTGATGATGATGGAATTACGAATCCGCGCCAGAACGTTCCGCGTACAATCATCTCTCACTGCTTGATCCCGGTTGCAGAAGGCAGGCAGGCAGGTACCAGGTTTTGTCCGTGGCCATGGCCAACGACGACCCATCCAATATGCATTTCATATTAATCTTTCGCACTGCCATGTGCATCTCTCGAGCAGAATCACTATTTGGAGATGTGGAAGCTGCCTGACCGGGACCAAACCAAACCAAACCAAACCAAGGGCAAGGATCCAAGGCGCGGCAAAAGCCCAGAAAAGCCACAAACCATCTATTGTGGGTAAAAATATGATTGCAAATTATACCGATACACAACCCACTTTTCCAGGGCTTGAGTTGCGTTGATTCTCAATTTCTGATCTGGATCCCGGTGCTGTTGTTGTTCTGCGCCCTGGAAGATTCGAGAGGCTGTAGAAGGTGCCCAGGTCCGGGGAAGGTTGTATGCAAAGTACGAAATGAATCGCTCTCTATCTCGCCAGTACGGCCCCTTCCGTGTGATGTGGTGTGCACTTGCGGAAAATCCGTGAGAATCGCCTCCAGTAATGTCCGCGCGCTTGATCTGCGCTCGATCCTGAGGCGGTTGCTGGTGGCCTGTGGGGTTTAAGTAACTGCTGGCAGGCCGTAGCTCATGAAGGAGAAGCAACACAAACAAGTGGAGGCTGATGGCTGGAAGCAATTTGCTTGCACCAGCAGCAGTTTTCTTCTCTCGAGGCAAGGCACACACGACTTTGAGTGAGACAAAGCAGAGTGAAAGAGACGAAATTAAATTACGAAAAAATTATATCTTGAGCCATATCTGCATATTAGCCGTTGCTGTATGTGCGCAGCAAGCATATTGCATGGTCTCATGAAGCCTGGCCCGGAAAGGGACGAGACAAGGGACTCATGTTTTGTCCGAGATGGCAGGATTAATGGTAAGAGGCAGGAAAAATCTTCATTTCATTACAGTGCACAACATGAAAAGTTGAGAGAAGATGACTGCAAAATGAGCGAAATATGTATGAATAATAACGAAATTGGACAGCCAAGCTTGGCGAGGATTCCTAAGGAGCTCGGAACTTTTCTTAACGGATAAAATACGTTCATTGAGGTACTGAGTGTGGAATTTGTTGTTTCGAACTAAAATTATCCCATTAGAGTTGATCTTTAAACATAAAATTTTAATCTTTGAAACAATTAAAAAAAATTACCTAAAAATATAACCTTTATTTAATTTTATTTAAATGTCCATAAGGCATATTTAACTTTTGTAAAAAAAGTGACGAAGCTGGACAAAAACTTAAAAAATATATAACAAAAATTCTAAAAATATCATAAAAATGAGAAAAACCGACAAACAAATTTCCAAGGATTTCAAGCCTTTCCCATTGGGTTCGGCTTCCATAAACTGTATTTCCCGCAATCAGGAAACAACCCACCGTAAGAACCGGGATAATTCATTTCGCACAGGTAGAAGTAAACCAAATGTCTCACCAGAATTACCTCCTCCAAAAGGGGTGGATGGACCTGAATGGAAGGGGAGAATGACTACCCTCCCTCACTCGCTGCCCCCGAAGGTTGAACGAAATATGTTAGAGAAAAATGATGTTATTTTGAATGAACTCGGACCCGATCAGCGGAGACGGATGCAAACAATCCGCCGCGAAGGACGGAAAGGCGAAAGCAAAGAAGAGGATCAACACAGCAACCACTACTCAAAAGAGCACTCGATCGTGCTGCATCTGGTAAGGTGCATGCAAAACGACCTCCACAGTAGGTATTGGCCGCAGAGTGAAGAGCCTGTACTGCACATGCAAGTTGAAGGATGTGGAGACGAAGATGGCTTAAGTAAGTGAGTATAAGTGGAGTGAATCCAAAGGATGAAGAACGATCCGAGGGTATACAATAAGCATAATATGATTATAGTTTTTAGCGATCCCGCAGGGCGGAGCTCCCGAATTGTGGATCGCATTAAAAGATATGAACTTTATGCTGGCTGGACCGGAGAGCTGTTGCTCGGTCGTGGATATTGCATTTGGCGTCTCGACATTTGCGAGAACCTCGGCTTACCCCGTCAACCCCCCGTTGGCGATGGTGGTTGGCTCCCGGGACTCCCTTCAGGGAACAGCAACAGTTATGAAGGGGCATAAGACAATGAGAATCGATGAACATGCATCATTTTGCATCATCATCACCGTCTACGTAGCGACGATTTCTTGGCATAAGTATTCTTGCTTTTGCTTTTTTGTTTCGTTCAAAGCTAATCGTCTGGAGATTTCGAGAAAGTGCACATCTGAGAGTCGATTCAGGCTGCTACATCGGAGCGAAGAACTTTGTCCGAAGATGCTTTTCAACAATGGATCTTGAGTTGATTGATAAAAGTTTTCTTTCTCAAGGAACTTTATCTCAGTGAAGATTTATTCGTCTCATTTGTTTTTTTTTTCCTCATTTTTTTCACTCTTTTGTACCTCGAAAGATATGGAGAGACTCAAAATTCAGATTTATGGGAAATATTCTAGTTCAAATTCGGCAAAGACGTATACAGAAATATACAATTGAAGGGAACTATTCAATTTTAAAAACTTTGTGAACGATCTGAAATTTTTTCACTAAATAAGAATTAAGTAACACTTAACAAGGCTAGTTTTGATTCTATGTTCAACACAGTTAATAATAATTAAAATTTTATTGTTCCTATACATTTGGTCAGGAGTCAAACCCTGAGAACATTTGTATGTCAAACGCAAAAAAAGGTTAGCAATAAATTACTAGTGTTCGACACGAAAGTGATTTTTTTACTAAATTTTCATTGAGCTAGTGAATAAAGAGTTTTTTTTAAATTTTTTTGTTTCGCTCATTGAAGACCGCTGATTTCTACAATTTTGTGTTGAGCCTACTTTAGATTACAGACCGAAGTATGATTTAAGTTTTTTTTACTAATTAGCTACTTTATTATGTGTATTATTATTTAGCATGTGTTTTAATGTTTAGCAGCAATCACTTTAACCCTAATCCGTCCTAGAATGTCAATATGACACTTAAGTTATTCAAAACTTTTACGCATTAAAATAATTATTTTCATAATTATTATGAACTCAAAATAAGGTTCGTGATACCCAAGACTTCTAGGCTCATATCAAAATTTGATCTGGAATCTGTATTCAGAAATCGTTTTTATTTTTACATATCAGAAATAGCATTGAAACTCGGAAAACGATACATAATTCTAATTTCATAATAAGCAAACTTAATAATTTTTACTCATTTATGAGCTTGATATGAATTTTGAATATTAATGCTGTATCTGAATACTGAATCGGAATTCATATTCAGGATTAGAATTCAAAGACAGAATTAATATTCAAAATTCAGATTTAGCTCAATAATCTATCTATATATATAAAATAGAATTTTTGTCTCTCTGTCTGTTCCTATAGACTCGGAAACTACTGAACCGATTTGCGTGAAACTTTACAGGTGGGGGTATTGGAGGCCGGGTAAGGTTCCTATTATATTTTGAGACCCCTCCCTCTCATGAATGGGGGGGAGGGGGGGGGATTGGGTGGGATTTGGGAATGAAGAATATTTCTAGAAATATAAAGTGCCCCTCCCTCTTCTCAGTGGGGTGATAGGAAAGGGGGAGGGGGGCTACCTTACAATTTTTCATATAACTCGAAAACCACTGAACCGATTTTCGTGAAGCTTGGCAGGTAAAGGTATTGGAGGCAGGGAAAGGTTCCTATTATGGTTTGAGACCCCTCCCTCTCTGATGAAGGGGGGGAGGGGCCTCCCAAACAAAAAACATTTTTTTGCATAACTCGAGAACCCATCAAGCAAATGGTATCAAATTTGGTATGGGGTAGTATTTGGGAACGAGGAATATTTATAGGCCCTCCCTCCTCTCAGTGGGATGATAGGAAGGGAAGGGGGGGGGGCTACCTTACTATTTTCCATATAACTCGAAAACTAATCAAGATATTGGAACCAAATTTAGCATGGGAAGGTATTTGGATACGAAAAATATTTCAATGAATATTTGAGACCCCTACCTCTTCCCAGTGAGGAGATACAAAGGCGGGAGGGGGCCTTTTTTTAATAACTTTTTACATAGCTCAAAAACTAATTAGGCAAATGGAACCAAATTTAGTGTGGGTGGGTATTTGGAAACGTGATATGTTCTTATGATTGTTTGAGACCCCTTCTTCTAGCGGGGAGAAAGGAAAGAGGGAGAGGAGTTTCATACAATTCTAACTGCATAACTCGAGAATTACAAAAGCAAATGGATCCAAATTTGGCTTGGAACGATATTTAGGTACGAGAAATGCTTCTATGAATATTTGGTATCCCTCACTCCTTCAAAGAGGAGGATGAAAACGGGGAGGAGAGGTCTCCCTTACAATATTCAGTATAACTGGAGAGCTGATAGAGCAAATAGAAACATATTTGGCGTGTGAGGGTATTTGGATACGAGAAATGTTTCTATTATAAATGGAAGCCCCACCATTTTTTCAGCGGAAATATATAAAGGACGAAAGACGGGCTTCCATACAATTTTTTGCATAACTCGAGAATCAATCGAGCAAATCGAAGCAAATTTTGTTTTATAAAATATTTAAGTACGAAAAATACTTTTATGAATATTAAATTCTCCTCTCTCCATTCAATGGGGAAACGGAAGCGGGGATGGTACTTCCTTTCAAGTTTATGCATAACTCAAGAATTTACTATGCAAATTAAACCAAATTTGGCACGGGATGGTATTTCAATACTAGAATTTTTTCTATGTGAAACAATTCCTTTCTTGCAGTAGGAGGATATAATTGGGAATATAGGAAAGGAAGAGGAAAGCTTATATTTATCCCTTTTTTTTTTTTACAAAATCCGAGAAATGGACAAAACTTAACATGGAAAATCATTTTGGTATGATTCTATGATTATCTAACACACCATCCTCCTTTCAGTGAGTAGGTACCTAGCAGGAGGGAGGTAAGCCCAATAAAATTTTGTTAGCATAAGTTCTCAATTTAAGCTTACGAAGCCAACAAATGGAAACAAATATGGCATGGAAAGGTACTTGGTTACGAGATATGTTTCTACGATTGTTATAAACCCTTACGCTTTACGGGCTCCATACAAATTTTGTTGTAAAGCTTAAAAACTTATCAAACAATGGAACTGTATTTGATATATGATGTATATGGGTATGATTATTAAAGACCACGACTCTCTTTCAGCAGGAGATGATGGAAAGGACCGGTGGAGCTCTCTTATCAGTTTTTAGTATAAATCTAGAACATATCAAGCAAAGACAGTCATATTTTATAAGTTAGATTGTTTGCGTAAGATTAATTTGAGACCCTCTTTTTTCAGGGCGAAGATAAAAAAAAGCAGATTAAAATATTTGGAATTTATAGATCAAGATTTAGTAAATTAGTTTAAGTCATTCTTGTATTGCAATTCGAAACTCCAGCTGCAGCTCTCATTTCATAAAGTGAAAAGCAACCGTTATGAAATGAGAGCTGCAGCTGGAGTTTCGAATTGCAATACAAGAATGATTATGTTATAATTTGATTCAAAAGAACGCCAATCTATATATATAAAAATGAATTTCTGTCTGTCTGTCTGTCTGTCTGTCTGTCTGTCTGTCTGTCTTTCTGTCTGTTCCCTATAGACTCGGAAACTACTGAACCGATTTGCGTGAAACTTGATAGGTGGGGGTATTGGAGGCAGGGGAAGGTTCCTATTGTGGTTTGAGACCCCTCCCTCTCTCATGAAGGGGGGGAGGGGCCTCCCAAACAAAAGAC